>NC_041383.1:314970521-314979766 GCF_002162155.2 Triticum dicoccoides | reverse complement strand
GCCGTTGACCTTCCCCACCACCTCCGCCATGGCCCCGAAAGCCGACAAGGGAAAGGGCGTGAAGTCGGCCGAGGCATAGCGGCTCGTGGCGCTCCGGAAGGAGCGGGCGATCTTCACCACCCAGCTCGGCGTGCAGGAGCTGAGGGAGTACTTCTACCTCTTTTGGGCGACGGAGACGCGTGCGCATCCGCGCACGAGGGTACTCCCTGCCGCTGCCTCGGAGTCAGCTCCAAATGGGTACCCGTTCTTCCCGCTATTCTTCTATTGCGGGCTCTGCCCGCCCTTCTCGGAGTTCTTTTGTGACATTATGAACACATATGGCTTCCGCCTCCTTGACTTCACCCCCAATGCTGTCCTGACCATGGTAGTTTTCGCACACTTGTGCGAAAACTTTGTCGGAGTCCACCCTAGTGTAGCCCTTTTCCGCCATTACTTCATGCCTCGGGTAGAGAGAGGAGAGCCGCTTGCCGGAGGGATTGCTTGGATCTCGAGAGTCGGCAAGAAGGATGCGTACTTGGAGGGTGAGCTCCGCAGCAAGTGGGAGGAGTGGAGAGCGGAGTGGTGTTGGATCGTCGAGGAGGATCCGCAGCCCTTCACCGCCGTGCGCCAAACTCCAATAGTGCGCGGCAATGACTGGAGCAACGTGGCCCCGGAAGACGAGAGGCTGAAGATCGCCATCACTAGGATTCTTCGCCTCAGGCTTGCCGGGCTCACCGTAGGTGCTGTCGGGGCAGATTTCCTCCGCCGCCGCATTGCCCCCCTGCAGGAGAGGGGGAGGCCCGCCTGGGAATTCAAGAATTCGGCGGACATCATGAGGCTGCGGCCGGGCCTCAACTACAACTTCACCGTCTTGGAGTTGGATGCAATGCTCTTGGAATTATTCAAACGCGACCCCCAGCACCCATTCACACTGCCGAGGGGCGTAGTTCCTTTGTGCAATAACTCTTCGCTTGACCGGATCCGCGCCATGATGCCGTTGTGCGATTCACACGGCATCGTCCCAACTTGGCAAGAGCCTGCGGATGACGTTGTGCGAACGTTCTTTGACACCTTGGAGGAAGTGCCGGTCCGCGCCGACGAGCAGAAGAGCCTCACCCGTGACACCACCGACGAGGAGCTGCAGCTCATCGCTACTAGGGCGGAAGAGGCTGCAGCCGCAGCTGCTGCGGGTGTGTTTGGGTTTACGGTGGAGGAGGCGGAGGCTGCAGAGGCGGCAAACCTTGCCGAACGCGCGGAGTTTATGGGCGAGGAGGAGCCTGCCGGTTCCGAAGCCGAGTCGAGCGAGGCCGGCAAGGAGGAGGCTGAGCCTTCAGAGAGCTTGCCGCAGGCGGAGCCCCCGGCCCCGCCAAGGAGGCGCCTTCGCAGGGCCTGGGACGCATCGGGGCGGCAGCCGGCTCCACAGCCACCGAGCCGCGCGACGCGCTCTACCGCGGCAAGCAATGTTGCCGCGGGAGTGCCTCACGCAACAGCGGCAACTGGAGCGGGATCTTCCCGGGCCACTGCCACTGCCCCCACCAAGCGGGCAAGGAATCCTACTCCCCCACCTCGCCGCACCGGAGGAGGGCCGGACTTCGATCTTTCCGCGCTCAGCTCCGACGAGGAGGAAGAAGAGTGAGTTTCTTTGGTGCTCTTGTAGTTCTTCAATCTTGCTGTTTATATCTTGCATCTGACTTGCTCCAATCTGGACTCCTTTCTTTTCAGAACACTGGCCCAGAGAGCGGCGAAGAGGGCCAAGGCCGCGGTGATCGTCATCGAGGATGACCCCATCGTGTCAGCAGGAGGTGGGTCCGAGACCACCTTGACGGACCCGGCAATCACCTCTCGAAGCAGCCCTTAGCGCAGCCCCCAGCGTAAGTTCATAGTTTAGCCTTCTGCTGCTGGGCGCGCTTGAATGCTTTTTCCTTTGTTGATATCTTGCTTGTTGACTTGTGCAGGAGTAGAGCAGCCTCATCAGGAGCGCCTGGAGGCCGGTCCCGAAGTGCCACCTGCTTCGACTGCGTCGCCAAGGGAGGAGTCCCCGGCAAGGGAGCGCTCTCCGGCAAGGGGGGACTCTTCGGCAAGGGACGACACTACTGATCCTGCGGCGACCACGGCCACAACTGAAGATCTTGGCGCAGGTAATCCACTTGCCCAGAAACTTTCCCTTGGGTTATGCTTCTTCCGTTTTTCCTTTCTTGGATTTTTGATTGATTTTCCTCCCTTCTTCGTTCTTCAGACCCATCTTCGGCTGAGCCAATGGAGACAGAGGGCGCCGGCGAGGAAGGTGCCGGTGCTGATGAGACCGCCGGCGAGGAGGCCGTCGGGGCTCCTACTTCGGAAGCTGGCGAGGGGTCGGGCGATCGCACTGACGACCCTGAGGCCGCAGGAGCGCCGGGTGCTGCACCGACCGCCGAACCCTCTGCCGCTTCTGCGGAGCCGGGCTCCGAGGAGCCCCAGCCCGGCGCCTACTTGCAGGCCGGTGACAATATCTTCATCAAGCTACCCTGGGTTTCGAGCTCCAGGGCGCCAGTCGAGGGGGAGACTTTTGACGGGGAGGTGCTCGCCTCTGCTGGACTGTCATTGGTTGACGCGCCCGGCAGCAGCAGCGGCGAGCCTGAGGAGGAGCAGCTGCTGCGGAAGCTGCTGTCACTCTACCGCACCCGGCAAGCCAAGCTGGCTTCCCGGGAAGCGCTTGTCGCGAAGGCGGGAGTTGACATGGAAAAGCGCGTGGAAGAGCTCCAGAGCCAAAATCAAGAAGCTCTTCGGTCCCTGGCGCAGGAGCGGGAGCGAGTCAATGAGGAGCGCATGGCCTTTCTTCTCGAGAAGGCCGAGGCTGAGGAGGAACAAAGGCTGGCTGCCGAGAAGCAGTCCGCGCGGGAAGGTGAACTAGTGCAGCGGAAGGCCCACCTCGACAGCTACGAGGAAGAGCTCGCCGAGCGTGAGCGAGCACTTGGCGGGGCGCTCAAGGAGGCAAAGGACGCCGCGGCAACTGCGGAGGCCGCCAAGAAAGAGCTAGAGGAGAAAGTGGCGCAGCTGGAGGCCGATATTGGGAAGAGCGGCGAGGAGCTTGCCGCGCTCAAGCGTGAGCGCGAGAAGGATGCTGCCGCCCATGGTGAGCTGCAAGGCCTTCTCGCTGAGAGGGGAAAGGAGCTCAGCGCCGCCAAGGATTCCAAAGCAAACCTGGAGCTGAAGCTGGCCACGCTGACGCAGACGCTGGAGGCCGTCAAGGAGCGGGAGAAGACCTTGTCGGAGAAGGTCAAGGCTGACGCGGCGCTGCTGGAGAGCATTGCAGTTACCCAGAACTCGTTCAGAGACACAGTGGAGCACTGGACCGAGGGTCTGGTGAACACTGCCGCCGTCATCAACGAGGAGCTGGCGCAGCTGGGGATGGAGGACTTTGGGTATCCTTCCGATGAGAGCCTTCAACCCAGCGCCAAGCTCAGCCTATTCTTCAAGGGCGTGGCGACGGCACTCCAGCGGCTCCGGGAGAGGATCCCGAAGCAGCTGGCCGACAAGTCGCGCAAAATCTGCGCCGGGGTTCTCCAGAAGGTGCTGATGAAGGTAGCCTTCCGCAATCCAGGCCTCAGCTTCACCAACGTCCTCAGGTCCTTGCCGCCTGACGCCGATCTGGATGCACTCAAGGCCCTTGTCGCACCCATTGTGGACAAGGTGAGCGAGATCAAGAGAGTCGAGGGCGGACGCGTAGATTAGGCCGCCCATTTCTTCTTTTCCCTTGTCGCCGCTAGTCATGTTATGAAAACAGTCTGTTAGAGCTGCGACAAGTTATCTTTGTAATATAACTTTATTTCTGTTATCAATTGCAATGTTATTTCCTCTACTAGATTCCTTCCTTTGTATGTTATTACCCTACGCTTCTAGGGAACTTGTCGGCGCAGGCGCCCGAGCCGCGAGCGCTGAGTGCGGAACTTCAGCAGCCTGCTGGCGGCGCTGCTTCCGACAAGAAACCTTGTCGCGACTAGATGCAGCACGCTTAAGCTGTTGAGCAGACTCGAAACAAAGTAAGGACGCAACTAGCCATGAGTTGGTTCCTCCACGCACAGGTTTTCCATACGAAGCAGGGTCGTTCAAGGAAGATAACTCAAAATTTTAAAAAGTGATTGCTCAAACTTTGGCAACTTAGCTTTTCTGTCATTTGCTTCCCGGTAAGGCAAGTCTTTTCTTGAACGACGCCTGGCCCATACCACAATCTTATCCTTCCCCCCCGGCAAACTTGTGTGCGAGAGAACCTTCTTTTCCTTTAAAAAAAGAAAGAAGAGAAAATAATAATATGGAGCTCTTCGGCTCGTTACTGCTTACCGGATATAGGTGCTGCACAAAGTGTCAGATAATCGCATGCAAGAAAGGAACTAAGTCATGAAATGGACAAGTTGTGCGGAGCACATGGGGTTTTACTTATGCACGGGATCTGCGCCCGGCTTTGTACAAAGGATTACATGCAACAGCGGCAAGACTTGTACAAAAGGTGGTTGCCGGAACGGGTTCCGGCAACCGCGCCTTACGGGAAAAACTTACGAAGATGTTCTATGTTCCAGGAGTTGCTCACCGGAATGCCATCTTCGGTCTCAAGGCGGACAGCGCCAGGCCTTGTGACTCGTCTCACCCGATAAGGGCCTTCCCACTTCGGCGTCAACTTGTTGGAATTCTTGGCAGACTGAACGCGCCGAAGAACAAGGTCGCCTTCCTCGAAGCTTCTGTCTTTAACTTTGCGGCTATGATAGCGGCGCAAAGCTTGCTGGTATCGAGCAGCTCGTACAACAGCGTGAAGACGATCTTCCTCAAGGAGCAGCGCGTCATCTTGCCGCAGCTGTTCTTGCTCAAGCTCATCATAAGCGAGCACTCAGGTGATCCGTATACGAGTTCCGTGGGGAGAACTGCCTCTGCTCCATAGACTAGAGCGACAGGTGTCTGGCCAGTGGCTCGATTTGGCGTCGTTCTGATCGACCAAATAACCACCGGCAGCTCCTCGATCCAGTTCCTTCCGCACCTATGCAGCCTGTCGAAAGTTCTGGTCTTGAGCCATTGCAGCACTTCAGCATTTGCCCTCTCTGCTTGACCGTTGCTTCTTGGATGAGCAACAGAAGCGAAGCAGACCTTGGCGCTAAGGTCTTGGACATACTGCATGAAGGTGCGGCTCGTGAATTGCGTGACGTTGTCGGTGATGATCCTGTTAGGAATCCCGAAACGGCAAACAATCGACCTGAAGAACTTGACTGCTGACTGTGCTATCACCTTCCTCACTGGCTGCACTTCCGGCCACTTTGTGAACTTGTCGATTGCGACGTACAAGTACTCAAAGCCCCCGACAGCTCGGGGGAAGGTGCCGAGGATATCGAGCCCCCAGACCGAAAATGGCCAGGATAAAGGGATCGTCTGGAGAGCTTGAGCTAGCTGGTGTATCTGTTTGGAGTGGAACTGGCACGCTTCACACTTGGTTACTTGTGCAGTTGCATCCTGGAGGGCTGTCGGCCAAAAGAAACCTTGCCGGAAAGCTTTGCTGGCAAGTGCTCTTGCGCCTATGTGGTGGCCACATATGCCTCCATGTATCTCCGCCAACAGCTTTTTTCCATCTTCCCGGTGAATACACTTCAATTTCACACCGTTGAGTCTTCTTCTGTACAGTATGCTATCAACAAACTGGTACATACTTGACTGCCGGGCTACTCTTTCCGCTTCTTCTTGCTCTTTGGAAGTTCTCCTGTCTGAAGGAAATGGACAATCTGCTGTGCCCATGCTGGAGCTTGTGGCTCGACAACAAGGACTAAAGGCGCATCTGCTGCTGCGGGAACATTCGCTTCTACGGCAAGGACTTGCGGCCCTGCCGGAGCTTGATGTTCCCCGGCAAGCTTGCCGGAGCAAAACTTGTCGGGAGCGTCTGCTTCAACAGAACAAACCATAAGGCCTGCCGGAGCAGACTGCCCCTCAGCATCCTTGGTGTTGATCTTGGGGACTTTCTTGGCGGCGGCTTCGGGGAGCTCTGCCGGAAAGTAGTCGCCGGAAACCAACTTCCTCTTCTTGCTTTGTCCAGTTGAGGGTGTTACGGATGGTTGAGTCAACTTAAGCACAAAGATCCCTGGTTCCACAGGTAACTTTAGTGCGGCGCACTTTGACAGGCCATCAGCAATATCATTCTGAGCTCTTGGGATATGCTCCATTTGTAGGCCGTCAAAGTGCTCTTCTAGCTTCCTCACTTCATCAACATACGCTTCCATCAACGGACTCTGGTAGTTCTTGTTCACTTGTCGGACGACAAGCTGTGAGTCACCCCTGACAATGAGCTTCTTGATTCCAAGGTCTGCTGTAATTCTGAGACCGGCAAGCAATCCTTCATACTCTGCAGTATTGTTGGTTGCTTGCTCTTTGGGAAAGTGCATCTGGACTACGTACTTGAGGTGCTCTCCGGTGGGTGCGACAAGCAGCACGCCTGCACCGGCGCCTTGCAGCGAGAAGGCACCATCAAAGTACATCAGCCACTCTTTGCTTGCCTCTTTGACGGGGATGCTTGTTTCTGGAATTTCTTCATCTGGGGTTGGCGTCCACTCTGCTATGAAGTCTGCCAATGCTCTGCTTTGGATAGTTGAGGTGCTCTCAAATTTGAGGCCAAAGCTTGACAGTTCCAGCGCCCACTCGACAATCCTACCCGTTGCTTCTGGATTTTGCAGTATCCTCTTCAGTGGAAAGCGAGTGACGACTGTGATCTCATGTGCTTGGAAGTAATGGCGCAGCTTTCTCGAGGCCATGAGGAGGCCGAAAAGCAACTTCTGCACACCAGAGTACCTTGATATAGCCCCCTGCAGAAGAGAACTGACAAAGTAAATTGGGCGCTGCACCATTCTCCTTGGCATCTCATCATGTTCCTGCGCAAACCCATGTTTGTCGGGACCAGAGCTTGTCGACGAAGCCCCCTGCTTGTCGCTGGATGGATCTGCCGTGGTTGCTGGCTCATCATCCGCCTCCCTCTCCGCCACTAACGCAACACTAACCACTTGATTGGTTGCCGCTATATACAGCAGCAACTTCTCTTGCGGCTTAGGTGCGACAAGCGTTGGAGTGGAGGACAGGTATCTCTTCAAGTCCTGCAGCGCAGCCTCCGCTTCCGGAGTCCATTTCATTGGACCTGCCTTTTTCAAAATTTTGAAAAATGGCAGGGCACGCTCGGCAGATCTAGAGATAAACCTGCTGAGAGCAGCCACGCAACCGGCAAGCCTTCGTACATCCTTGACGCGGTTTGGTGCTTCGATCTGCTCAATGGCTTTGATCTTGTCGGGATTGGCTTCAATTCCCCGCTAAGACACGAAGAACCCGAGCAGCTTGCCGAAGGGACTCCAAACACGCATTTCTCGGGGTTAAGCTTGAGGTTGATTTTGTGCAGGTTTGCAAATGTTTCGTCTAAATCTTCAATCAGGGTCGCCTTGTTCTTGCTCTTGACCACTATGTCATCCATGTAAGCTTCCACATTTCTGTGTATTTGTGGCTCAAAAGCATGGTGGACTACCCTTGCGAATGTTGAACCAACATTCTTCAAACCGAAAGGCATCCGTACGAAAGCAGTACGTGCCACACGGGGTGATAAATGCGGTTTTCTCTTCATCTTCTTCTTCCATGAAGATCTGATGGTATCCTGAGTATGCATCAAGAAATGAAAGCAAATCACATCCGGCTGTGGAGTCAACAATCTGGTCAATACGCGGCAAGGGAAATGGGTCTTTGGGACAAGCTTTATAACATCAGTGAAGTCAATACAAAGTCTCCATTTCCCGTTAGCCTTGCGCACAACAACAGGATTGGCCAACCACATGGGATGGAGTACTCCTCTGACAAGGCCTGCTGCTTCCAACTTCTTGATTTCTTCTGCGATGAATTCTTGGCGCTCTACTGCCTGCTTCCTGACTCTCTGCTTGACGGGCCGTGCATGAGGACAGACGGCAAGGTGGTGCTCAATCACTTTCCTGGGAACACCGGGGATATCAGACGGTTGCCACGCAAACACGTCGACATTCGGCCGTAGGAAAGCAACGAGCGCGCTTTCCTATTTGGGGTCAAGAGTGGCGCTGATGGTGAAGGTACCACCAGTGCCATCCTCCTTGGCGGACACCTTCTTAGTCTCAGGTGGAGCTGCCATTGCCTTCTTACACTTTCCTGTGGAGCTCGATGGTGCGTCCTCGACGGTAGCGCAGCACTCCGAAGAGGTGCGCTTGCCGGAGTAGGCATCAGAGCTCTTGCCGGACTTGGTCTTCTTCTTCCCCCCGGGAGCTTCAGCGGCAAGTGTCCTCTGTTCTGCTGCAGCTGCTGCTTCCCGGTAGATCTTGCCGGCACAAATAAGAGCATCCTTCTTGTCGCCAGGGACAGAGATGACACATATTGGCCCTGGCATTTTCAGTACGTTGTACGCATAGTGAGAGGCTGCCATGAATTGGCGAGTGCCGGACGGCCAAGGATTCCATTGTAAGGTAATGGAAAGTCGGCAACGTCAAATGTGACCCTCTCAGTCCTGAAGTTCAGCTCACTGCCAAATGTTACTGGCAACGTGATCTTTCCCTTTGGCTTGCTCCTTCCCGGGTTGATTCCTTGAAATGTGCCGGTCTCTTCGAGCTCGTTGTCAGGGATCTGGAGTTTCTGGAGCACCGCGGAGGAGATCAGATTCAAGCCGGCCCCGCCGTCAACTAGCATCTTAGTGACCTTGAGGTTGCGGATTGTTGGTGAAACCAACATCGGCAAGCACCCGACCGCAGTTATGCGATCCGGGTGGTCCTCAATATCAAAGATGATAGGCGTGCCGGACCATTTCAGAGGCTTGCGTGACTCGACGGGTGGTTCTGCTGCATTAACTTCCCGCACCCACTGCTTGAGCTGGCGGTGCGAGGCATGCAGAGAACCACCGCCGTCAACGCACAGGACCTCTGTGGCTTTCTGGAACTCCTGCTCATCAGTCTCCTCATCACCCATATCTTCATCGTCGCCGTCATCTTCATCCTTGTCGCGGCCGCGAGGAGGTCTGTCTCCTTGCCGCTGCTTGGCCTTGCCGCGGCGTCCTCCTTGGCCGGGACGTTTCTTGCCGGATCCACCAGCTCCTTCCTGGGCCTTCTCCTTGTCGCGCCGCTCGTATTCAGCTTTCTGTTGCTCAACAAGCTGCTCGACTCTCTTACAGTTCTGAAGATCATGGCCCTTGGTGCGGTGAATCTTGCAATACTGCTTGTTGGTGCCGTCCTGCTTGTCGGCGACCGCCACCTCCGCGGCAACCTCCTTGC
>NC_041383.1:314921960-314970051 GCF_002162155.2 Triticum dicoccoides | reverse complement strand
CTCCCTTCCTCAGCACGCGCACACTTGTCGGCCAGTGCATATAACTCACTGACGTCCCTGATCTTGCACATCGCCATTTCCTCCCGCATCCTGCGGTTCCGCACGTTCTGATGGAACGCGCTGATCACCGCGGCAGGATGGACGTCTGGGATGTTGTGCTGCACACTACTGAATCTCTGAATGTACTTGCGCAGGCGCTCTCCTTCCTTCTGGGCGAGCAGATGAAGATCACTCTCCTGGCCATGAGGCTTGTGTCCGCCTATAAAGGCGCCGACAAACTGATGGCATAGATCAGCCCAAGAGGATATGGAGTTGTCCGGCAAGTGCATGAGCCAGGATCTGACGTTGGGCTTGAGCACCAGCGGGAAGTAGTTGGCAAGGATCTTGTCATCTCGTCCCCCGGCAGCTTGCACCGCAATGGTGTAGATGCTGAGGAACTCTGACGGATGCGTCTTGCCGTCGTACTTCTCCGGTACGTCTGGCTTGAAGTTCTTTTATTGGGTCACTGGACTTGCCGCAGCTCACGAGTGAACGCAGGACAACCTACTGTGTACGGCAGATCGCCTGGTTCCCCTGGCGCATGCATGTCAACAGTGGGCCCAGCACGCTTGTCGGATTGACATCGCACTTCTCTTCGGCGCTCGATGCGGGTTCGAGCGTCTTCTTGTTGTCGATCATGAAGAACTTGGCGCTGATCGCGACGAGCTCGTGGATCCGACGATGCAGTGGAGTCGCTGTCGAGGTGGATCCGGCGAGTCGGCGATCTTGGCCTTCGGGGCGGTGATTGCATGGTAGTTGCACCTCCGCTCGTTTCGTCGCCACCGGCTCGCGTCCGGCGGTCCTGCCGCGGCGGCGACGCGCTCGGCCACCGTGGAGTGTCGCCGTTGGCGTAGCCGATGAGACTCTGAATGGTGGCTCTCCATTCGTCGATCTTGTCTGACGTCGGAGGGTAATCTAGGAGAAGTTGAGCTCGCGCCAAAGCTTTTGCTGGAGTGGTGGGTGGCAGTGGCGGACGGCGCGAGGAGCGGGACGTGCTCGAACTTCTAACTATGTTAGAAGGAGCAGTATCCCGTCCAGGCGACCGTGCCCCGCTTGTGCCAGCACACTAGCGTGCATGCTGGTCTTGAGCGCCCCGAGATCCACCAGCTTGGTCATGGGCTATCATGCGTATGGCACTGCTTGTGCCATGACGCTATTGATCTTGCGCCTCCTGAGACTGGCGTGGAACATGTACAGTTGCCGAGGTTTGTGCAGCCTTGTTCTTGGACCTGGCGGCATCATGAGCTTCCTCGTCGACGTCCTTTCTTCCGCCTGCGTCCATCCCACCACTCGTTTGCTCCAACGGTGGCAGAAGTGACGTGGATGGAGCGGCTGCCGCCGAAGTCTTCTTCTTCGGTGGCATGTTGATGAAGGGAATGAAGATCTAGCTCATGTGAACGCCGGATCTGGTTCACACAATCTCGACACCCCCTACCTGGCGCGCCAAAGATGTCGGGGTGAACTGATCCACGAACACCTATGGGGCCGGCGGACCGGGCCCCTTTCAGTTCGACGGGGGGCGGAGGTCGCACGAAGAGCAGATCGAGGCGAGGCACACGAGCAGTTTACCCAGCTTCGGAGCTCGCCGGAGAGATAACACTCCTACTGCTGCTTGTCTGGTTGTATTATCTGGTGTTCTTGCTCTCCCAAGCGAGTGTGTGATGTTTTCTGGGCTACGAATCGAAGCAAAAACTGTCCGAGCTCCGAACCGAACCCCCTCTACGTTGCGCATGGGCCTCCTTTTATACGCTAAAGGGGACACCGACAGGTGGCAACGCAGAGGAGGGTAAAAACGTAAAAAGAGAGGTAGTTGATACAGTTGCTTGTACAGTGCACCCTACCTAACCTTGACGGCAGGGGACAAGGGCATTAAATGCCCGTCTGAGTCGCCCGAACAGTGCAGAAAAGGACCGTAAGGGGCGCCACCGTTCGCCACGATGGTGATCTTGTCAGCTTCGCATGCCACTGCGCACTGCTGGCTGCACAGCCTCCCGCCACGCGCGCCCGGAGAGGCCCCCAGAGCGACACGTTGGTGGATGCGCTGGAGCATGGACGCAGAGTGGCCACCTGCCGCGGCAAGCGCCTTGCCGCTGTCGTTATCTTCACTGGGCCCAGAAGCTCGTCGCTCACCGGGCCTCGGTGTACCTTGTTTAGTCTTCCCGGCAAGCTCCTCTTGCCGGGGCCTTGCCGCCTTGCCGGAGCGCGTGGCGCGTTGCGGCAAGTTCCTTGGAGCGCCTTGGTTGGCCTTCCCGGCAAGCTCCTCTTGCCGGGGTCTTGTCTCCTTAGCTTAAATACTTTGTTCTTGGATGGCTCCAAGGGAACCTTGGGGGATCTTGGCGTTCGCCCGGCAAGCCTTTGCCGCGGGGTGCTGCAACTGCCCGTGCAGAAGTTCGGGGTACTAGGGTACCACTATTCTAGTACACCGACACTCTAGCCAGCGTCCACAACTACTAAACATCATTAAGGTCATGAAACCCAACCGTAGCATTAAGTATCAAGTCCTCTTTATCCCATATGCAACAACCCACTTACTCGGGTTGAAGCTTATGTCACTCTCGCAACCCACCATAAGAGAATCATGAACATATTGCAATACCCTACAACAGGGACCCCTCACATTTGTGCGAGATGGAGGGCACCGTAGGACAGCACCACAAATAAAATATAAAATCATACCAACCAAGATCACGATTAACCCATAAAACAAAACATATCTACTCAAACATCATAGGATAGCCAAATATCATTGGGAAATAATATATGGAGTTGAGCACCATGTTTAAGTAGAGATTATAGTGGGGATAAGGGGTGTTACACCACTTGATAGAGGGGGAGATTTGGTGTTGACGGTAGCAAGATTGTTGATGTAGATAGCCGTCATGATCCTAGCCCCGGCGGCACTCCAGTGCCACCGGGGGAGAGGGGGAGAGAGCGCCCCTCCTTCTTTTTGTTCCTTGCCCCCCCCCCCTAGATGGGAGGAGAGTTCCCCCTCTGTTCCATGGTCTCCATGGCGGCGGAGGGGAGGGAGCCCCTCCGAGATTGAATCTCCCTCTCTGTTCTCTTCTGTTTCGTGCTCCCTAGATCTGGCCCTTCATGGTTTCTTAAATTCCCGGAGAGCCGTAACTCCGATTGCGCTGAAATTTTTACATGATGTTTTGCATAAATTATCTTTCTAGCGCCAAAAGAAGGGCCCCAACCGACCTTCAAGGAGGGCACAAGATACCTGGGCGCGCCAGGGGATGACTGGCGCGCCCTGGTGGGTTGTGGTCATTGTGGGCCCCCATTTGCATTGATTCCACCTCCCAAAAATCTTAAATATTCCAAAATAATTCTCCGTAAATTTTTACCGCGTTTGGACTTTGTTTGATATGGATTTTCTGCGAAACAAAAAACATGCAACAAACAGGAACTGGCACTGGGCACTGAATCAATAGGTTAGTCCGATAAATCAGATAAAAAGTTGCCAAAATATGTAAATTTTGTATAATATTGGAATGGAACAATCAAAAATTATAGATACGACGGAGACGTATCAGCATCCCCATGTTAATTCCTGCTCGTCCTCGAGTATGTAAATGATAAAAAAGATAATTTTTGATGTGGAATTCTACCTAGCATAAATTTGATCATATATCTAGTCATGGCATGAATATTATGACATATGTAATTCAAAGCAATAGTCTATAATTTCACATAAAGACATCAATACTCATGCATCCCAACAAACAATCATGTCTTTCAAAATATCAATGCTAAATAAAGCCATCCCTACAAAATCATATAGTCTTGTCATGCTCTGTCTTCTTAACACAAAGTATTTATCATGCACAACCCCGATGACAAGCCTAGCAATTGGTTCATACTTTTTAACGCGCTTCAGCTTTTTCAACCCTCACGCAATACATGGGCGCAAGCCCTGGATATAGCACTATAGGTGGAATAAATTATGATGATAGGGGTAAATATAGAGAAGACAAAAAAGTAAGAAAGTCTCACATTAACGCGGATAACTAACGGGCTATGGGGATGCCCATCAATTGATATCAATGCGAGGAGTAGGGATTGCCATGCAACGGATGCACTAAGAGATACAAGTATATGAAAGCTCCACATGAAAACTAAGTGGGTGTGCATCCAACTTGCTTTCTCATGAAGACCTCGGGCATTTGAGAAGCCCATCATCGGAATATACAAGCCAAGTTCTATAATGAAAAATTCCCACTAGTATACGAAAGTGACTAAATAGGAGACTCTCTATATGAAAAACATGGTGCTACTTTGAAGCACAACTGTGGTAAAAGATAGTAACAATGCCCCTTCTCTCTCTTTTTCCTCTTTTTTCTTTTTTTCTTTTTTCCTTTTCTTTTTTTTTCTTTTTTCTTTTTTTCTCTCATTGTCCGGAGTCTCATCCCGACTTGTGGGGGAATCATAGTCTCCATCATCCTTTCCTCACTGGGACATGATCTAATAATGAATACTAATGATCATCACACTTCTGTTTACTTATAGCTCAAAAGAAATAAAAATTACAACTCGATACCTAGAACAAAACATGACTCTATATGAATGCCTCTGGTAGTGTACCAGGATGTGCAATGACTTAGCGTAACATGTATAAAAATTATGAACGGTGGCTGGGCCACAAACACTATGTCAGCTATATGATCATGCAAAGCAATATGACAATGAATGCTCAAGTCATCAAAACTGAAGCGGTGGAAGTTGCATGACAATATATCTTGGAAGGGATATGGAAAGTCCATAATAGGTAGGTATGGTGGTTGTTTTGAGGAATATATAATAAGGCTTATGTGTGATAGAGTGTTTCATATCACGGGGTTTGGATGCACCTGCGAAGTTTGCACCACATCTCGAGGTGAGAAAGGGCAATGCACGGTACCGTAGAGGCTAGCAAATTGTAGGAAGGTAAGAGTGTCTATAATCCATGGACTCGCATTAGTCATAAAGAACTTATATACTTATTGCAAAAGTTTATTCGCCCTCGAAGCAAAGTACTACTACGCATGCCCCTAGTGGGATAGATTGGTAGGAAAAGACCATCACTCGTCCCCGACCGCCACCCATAAGGAAGACAATCAATAATAAATCATGCTCCAACTTCATAGCATAGCGAGAGACTATAAGTGCAATATTAGGGAATCACAAACCTTAACACCAATATTCTTACTAACCACAACCATTTACTAGTATCTCCGACATATGCCATCTCTATATCGCAAGACTATTGCAAGGAATCAAACATATCATATTCAATGATCCACAAGTTTTATGTAGGATTTTATGACTAACCATGAAATTAACCAATTCCTTTTAAATCTCTAAATAGATAAGAGTGAAGCATGAGAGTTTAATTCTTTCTAAAAAGATCATGCTCTAATAAATATAAGTGAAGCAGAAGAGCATTCTTGAAATAATGGTTTTCTATGTGAAGAGAAACAGGCAATCCAAACTACAAATAATATAAGTGAAGCACATGAAGCATTCTATAAGGCCATACTCAAAAGATATAGGTGAAGTGCAATGAGCATTGTATAAATCAACCATGGACTATCTCATACCAGCATGGTGCATAAAAGAAAAATGAAAACTAAGTGCAAAAGACGCTCCGAGAATTACACATATCACGTGAACGAAACAAAGACGAAAACATACCGACAATTGTTGAAGAAAGATGGGATGCCTTCCGGGGCATCCCCAAGATTAGACGCTTGAGTCTCCCTGAATATTTACTTGGGGTGCCTTGGGCATCCCCAAGCTTGAGCTCTTGCCTCTCCTCCTTCTCCTCATATCGAGACCTACTCGATCTTCGATCACTTCATCCACACAAAACTCAACAGAAGACTGGTGAGATCCGTTAGTATATAAAGCAAATCACTACTCTAAGTATTGTTGCAAACCAATTCATATTTTTTTGCATTGTAGCTACTGTAATATAACTTTTACATGGCTTATACGACCGATAGAATCGATACTTTCATCAAAACAAGCAAAACAATGCATCAAAAGCAGAATTTGTCTTAAAATGGACAGTCTGTTGTAATCTGAACACTACCATACTTCTGTAACTCCGAAAATTCTGAAAAATTAGGACGAAATAAAAAATTTGTATACAAAGACTGCGAAAAAAGTTTCAGAACCTTTTGACGTTCCAGTAAAAAAATTAAATTCATGCACTACAACCAAAGTTTATGTTTCTGCACCGCACATACAAACAAACAATCTAATCATCCTAAAGGAAAATATTGGGACATGATATAATACAATGAATTTGTACAAGAGAATAATTTTTTTTTGAAAAGTTTCTGTAATAGAGATTCAAAAAATTTACATGGGCATGAACAAAGTTCAAAGCTAGCTCCCACTTTCACAATGCTCGTCCCTCTCACTTTCACTTTTCTTTTTGTGAAGTTTTAAGTTCCCCTCTATATTTTTTGTTTTTAAACTTTATAAAAGCACTCACAAGAATAAAATGACTCTCTAAAACTTCTGGGGTGTCTCCCTGGCAACGCTTTCTTTAAAGCCATTAAGCTAGGCATAAAGTGCTCAAGTAATGGATCCACCCGGATCCCAAGGTACTCCCTCTGGTCCTTTTTACTCCGCATATTAGATTTCTATCAAGTAAAACTTTACAAGGTTGGACCAAATTTATATTAAAATTATCAACATCTATAATACTAAATATATATACTATGAAAGTACATTTTATATGAATTTAAAAATATTGATTTGGCATCATGAATTTTGATATATTTTTCTATAAGTTTGGTCAAATAGAGATATTTTGACTTCGGAAAAAACTTATATGCAGACTAAAAGGGATCAGATGGAGTATATGAAAGCCAATTTTACTTAGCAATGACTTGGCATTTAGTAGTGAGCACAAAGCAACATATATCATGCAATGACAAAGTCTAACTCTCTCTTCCTATGCATCGGCATGTCATACAAGAACAACTCATGCACATCAAGTAAAGGCCAATACATAGCATAAGCAATTTCTTGCAGTTCTATCGTGTTCGAAACGTAGAGAGGCGGAGATGTAGTTCCTCTCTCATAATAATTTCAAGTAGGAGCAACAATCACATACATATTATATTCATGAAAATCATCATGTGCAACGTAAGGCAACCCATCAATGTAATCCTTAATAAGTGCAAACTTCTCCGATATAGTGTAGTTTGGAGAATTCAAAAATATAAATAGGACTATCATGCGTGGGTGCAATAGCAACAATTCAAACTTTAATATAAGGAACCATAGCAAGTTCATCTCCATAAGCATAATTCATATTGGCATCATGGCCACAAGCATCAAGTTCATCAAAAAGGGATATTTCAAAAGAATCAATGGGGTCATAGCAATTATCATAGCATTCATCCTTCGGTAAGAACGAAGGGAAATTAAACAATGTATAAGATGAAGATTTACTCTCATTAGCAGGTGGGCACGTGTAGCTAATCCGCCCTTCCTCCCTTTATTTCTTCGCTCTCCTCATCATATTTTTCATCGAATGAGCTCACTATTTCATCAGTTTCTTCTTCCATAGACTCATGCAAAATATTAGTCTCTTCTTTCACAGCAGAGACTTTCTCAATAAACACATCAATATCGTAATTGTATTTATAATTATCATATCAATATTTAAGGATAACAAAATTTTCAGGAATAAATTGAATAATCAAATCTTCATACTTTTCAAACAAAGATTCAATTTCATAAGCACCCTTAAAAGCAACAAATTCTTCTTTTCATTCCACATCATAGTGATCGTATATACCATTAGCATAAGAAAGCTAAGGTTTCATTTTCATTAAATTTGCATGAAAAGGGAATGTGTGGAGCATTCATCCTAGAGCAACAAGTAAAATCATATCTCTAGCACAAATTCCAAGCATACTAATGCAACATATCAATTTGATCCCATAAAAGTTTCCCTTTTTGTGTCAAGCGTTAATCCCTAAAGTATTCACGTTGATCCAACATGTCTCCCATTATCATGTTGAATGGGGTTTTCTCAGGATTATCAAAGTAGTGCATAATATTTTTCACATAACGAGCATCGAGGGATTTAGGAGGTTCCCCATCTCCAAGAGTAGCAAGTACAACTAATGTTTTTGGTGTTTCGTGTTCCATATCCATAACTATAGATAGAGAACAACTTAGAACAGAACATAAAAACTACTTGGTGATAAATCGAACAAGCACACACGAGAATATTCACCCCACACTATTGCTCCCCAGCAACGGCGCCAGAAAAAGGTCTTGATAACCCACGAATATAGGGGATAGTTTGTAGCCTTCTTCGACAAATAAGAGTGTCGAACCCAACGAGGAGCTAAAGGTAGAACAAGTATTCCCTCAAGTTCTATCAACCACTGATACAACTCTACCGACACTTGACGTCTGCTTTGCCTAGAACAAGTATGAAACTATTTTGCAAGAATAAAACTACAAATAAATTGCAAGGTAATAAAAGTGGATATATTTTGTCAACAAGAAAGTCATTTGTCCCTAGGAAATCGATAACAAGTACCGGTAATCATTCTTGGAATTCTATATGAGGGAGAGGCATGAGCTAACATACTTTCTCTACTTGGATCATACGCACTTATGATTGGAACTCTAGCAAGCATCCGCAACTACTAAAGATCATTAAGGTAATGAAACCCAACCATAGCATTAAGTATCGAGTCCACTTTATCCCATACGCAACAACCCACCTACTTGGGTTCAAGCTTCTGTCACTCTTGCAACCCACCATAAGCGAATCATGAACGTATTGCAACACCTTACATCGGGGACCCCTCATGCTTGCGCGAGACGGAGGGCACCATAGGACTGCACCATAAATAAAATATACAATCATACCAACCAATATCACGATTAACCCACATGACAAAACGGATCTACTCAAACATCAATATATGGAGTTGAGAACCATGTTTAAGTAGAGATTACAGCGGGGAGAAGGGGTGTTACACCGTTGTATAGATGGGAGATATTTGGTGTTGACAGTAGCAAGATTGTTGATGTAGATCTTCGTCACGATCCTAGCGCCGGCGGCACTCCGGCGCCACCGGGAGAGAGGGGGAGAGCCCCACTTCTTATTCTTCTTCCTTGGCCTCCCCCCTAGATGGGAGGAGAGTTACCCCTTTGGTCAATGGTATCCATGGTGGCAGAGGGGCAGGAGCCCCTCCGAGATTGGTTCTCTCTCTCTCTCTCTCTCTGTTCTCTTCTATTTCGCGCTCCCCAGATCTGGCCCTTCACGGTTTCTTAAAATCTCGGAGATCCGTAACTCCGATTGCGTTGAAATTTGTATATGAACTTTTTTTAAAATTATCTTTCTTGTGCCAGAAGAAGGTCCCCAAACGACCTTCGAGGAGGGCACAAGATATCTGGGTGCGCCAGGGAGCACCCGGTGTGCCCTAGTGGGTTGTGGTCACTATGGTCCCCCGTTTGCGTTGATTCCACCTCCCAAAATTCATAAATATTCCGAAATAATTCTCCGTAAATTTTTATTGTGTTTGGACTTTGTGTCATATGTATTTTATGCAAAACAATAAACATGCAACAAACAGGAACTGGCACTGGGCACTGGATCAATAGGTTAGTCTGATAAATCATATAAAAAGTTGCAAAAAATATGTAAAAGTTGTATAATATTGGCATGGAACAACCAAAAATTATAGATACGACGGAGGCATATCAGTGCCCGCACGCGTCGTCCTAGGTCGATGTTCCTTCTATGCTAAGTTCCCATTAATTGATGGTGTTTTATGAATGTGCCACCATTTCCTCACCGGTTTCCTGCTGCCACCGAGCGATATTGCACGTGCCGCGTGACGCACGGAGCCAACAAGTGTAGCCTGTAGCACATCCACCTTTTCCAAGCATGTTGTGACGCCCCTGGCTTAATTGTGCACTAACCATACACGCAAATGCACATGATTAAGCCTAAGGACTCACTTGAAGATATCACAACACTACTTTAAAACATAAATAAAGTCATATAAGCTTTATATTACAAGCCAGGGCCTTGAGGGCTCGAATACATAGCTCGATGGCATACAAGCGTCAGCGGAAGCATAAGATATCTGAGTACAGATATTACAGAGGAACAGATAAGCCTTTAGAAAGGCGGGGAAAAATAAAAGCTACGACCGGAAGGCGTAGGCCTCCTGTCTGGGACCCTCTGATCCTTCTCCTGGTCATCGGATAGCTCCTCGTATAAGTATCCACCCTCGGGGTAGTAGTGGTAGTCGTTGGCGGTGGTAGTGGTCTCAGGGGCTCCATCATCTGGTTACGTCAAATAGATATGGTGGGAAAAATAAATCAGAGCAAACGTGAGTACTCATACGAAGTACTTAGCAAGCAAGGATCTACACTACATATGAAACATTACCAAAGGAAGGTTGTATATGTGGACTGGGCTGCAGAAATGCCAGAATAGAGGGGAGAGCCTAGTCTTATGGAAGACTGGCATCTTCAGCATCTTCAGCGGTCTTGAAGCATTAGAAGAGTGCAGACTAGCATAAAGTAAAGTAGTAGTAGTTTCATCAACCTTGCCCAGAGATCCTTCCTCGACTCCCTGCGAGAAAGCAATCCCAGAGCCATACTATCCATTTCTCATCTCAAGTATCCATCTCTAGTTGTATCGATCAAGATACAACTTCGAGTGTCCGTTACCGTAGGACAGGCTGTCGATAGATGTTTTCTTCCCTGCAGGGGTGCACCAACTTACCCACCATGCTCATTTAACTCCGGCCGGACACAATTTTCTGGGTCATGCCCAGGCTCGGCCAAATGATACGCCGCAACCCGACCTAGGCTTAATAGAGAGGTCGGCACACCGGACTAAACCTACGCCCCCGGGGGTCTTGGGCCATCGCCCTGGGAACTCCAGCATGTTGCGTGGGCGGCCGGTGAGCAGACCTAGCTACCTCCTTAAAAAGGCAGGTGTTGACGCAGTCCAACCCGACGCGCGCCGCTCAGTCGCATGACGTCTATTAAGCTTCGGCTGATGCATACGACGTAGAACGCCCATACTATGCCCACGTGATGGTTAGTGCTATCAGGCCAGAGGCCCCTCGGATCAAATATCCAAATCGTACTGGATTAGGAGCGCGCGGTAACGAGCAGAGACTCACGATCGATGTGACCCCGTTGCCCCATCCCGAGGACTTGCGGCAAGGGTTTAGAATGCTCGGCCACGCCTCGTCATTAAATCGCGAGCACCCTCCAAGGCAACTGGTCTCTACATCACTCGGATCACATGCTCGCGCGGGTACCCCCTCAGGGCCGACCCATCTTTATCCACTTTAATTAGTAATAATAGTAATGTAAAGGCAATCTGTGTGGCTACCACGTCAAGAAGGAACCCGAGGCATCACCCTCGTTGGATTCCCACCTGATGTAAACATCAAGGTTAACGTAAGAGGAAATCACCCTTGAGGTTCACACTTGAGGTGTTGCACGACAGCGTCGTTATCGGAAGTGGAAAAGGAGGAATCACCCTCGATGACCATGACCGGGTAACTACTCCACAGAGTTAGCATCATAAGTGATAACGGGGTATCACCCTCGGCACTCGATAGTAATGTTAGAGGTGTCGTACAACTAAGGGGAGTGTTGTGCAGTGCCGGGGCTTAGTCTTCAACCCCGTTATCGGGTCTTCTGATAATCCAGCAAGGCAGTTGGGTCAACATGGGGTCTCTGATTGGTCTCTAACCAGCCTATCCTAAGCAGTTTAGGATAAACAGGTTAGTAACCAACGTCTGGATGGTCCTCTCCTCTCCTCTCCACCACCACCCACCAAACCCTACCAACCTACCATGGCATCTACTGATCTAAGCCTTCATGGAGGGGCTTCTACATTGGGATTTCTCCCCCGGCCTCGCGGTCGTGGCTTAGGTGCATCGTCGTTTTGGTTGTATGGTCCATTTCTCCAACTCTGGTTCGTCCAAGGAATTTTTCTTGGTCGTTAGCTTCTCCTCGGCCTCTTTCCCTCTCAATGAAGAATCTGTGGCTATTGCTTTACAATGTTGTATTGGTGGTCTACCCTCGGGGTTGCATGTTTGCCATTTGGAGAGCAGAAAATATCGTTTCTCAATTGATTCTAATCGAGTTAGTCATTTCATCTATGGTCTAAAGGATAGAGTGTGGCCGGACTTTGTGTGTCACTTCAGTCTCTTCCGACCAGCCATTCATGTGCCCACTGAAAACCGTTCGACATTGCATTTTGATCAAACCAACCATGAAGTTTTGGCTAGATCTCCGGTGGCTATCAAATCGCATTATTTTACAGCTAACCATACTGATGTTGTTTCGGTCTCGTCTCTGGTGACCCTCTCTAAAGTGGGTTTTTCTCCGGTGGGGGCTCGGCCCTCTACCTCGATAGAGATGGCTGGCTGACAATCGTCGGCGATCAGACAGACCTCGGTGGTTTCAGAAATATTAGCATCTCATAATGGCCAGATAATGTAGAATTTGCTGACTTTCGGAACTTTCCATATCAACATTAATGAGCGGCCCTCCGAAAAAGATTATATCTCTACCAGGCGCTTTCAAGGGGAGCAATTCAAAGTTCAAACGTGGAATTAGATACCAAGGTTTATGCTACATCATATTTTGGACCATCATCGTGCGGGTCTATCGGAGGAATATATTGCTTCTTTATGGAAAATCCCTTCTGTTCCGCCATTGGATTTCATCTGTGAAAATTTTCTCATTTGTATTAATTGAGACGCTAATGATCATTTGGCCTCTAATTGTCCGGGTTGTCCTTGCCAAGTTTTCTCTTTCACTCCTGGTACGTGTTCCAATTTGGGCCATGCATGCAACCAGCAATCAACGGAGATGGCCTGCCATATTTGTGGTTCCAAGGCCCACCAATTTTTTGCTTGACCGACACTCATTTGTTGCAGCCTATGTGGTTTTTTGGGACATCATAAAAAGGCATGTAATTCTGCAGGGGCTACTCACATGAGATGGAAACAAAAAGATTGCCCTGGCTCGGCTTCCTTTCTAACATATGATTCACCCCTTAATAATATCAATCTTGAGAGGACAACACATGGAAATAAAATTACAAGAGATAAGGATGCAGTCTTTTCAGGGGCACAGTCACAGGAAGTAAATAATCTTGCACTTAATTCGGGGCAGGCTGCTAGGCGTAAGACAACCATATGCAAATCTTGTGGCCGTAAGGGCCACACAGCGGCGGCATGCGTCAGGTGGGTGCACTGTAATCAAGGAGTTTGGAGACCAAAGACTCGACCCGAGCCTGGCGTTACACATTCTTCTCTATCGCTGTCTGTGCCATCCCCTACTCCGTCCCCTGCTCCAGCTCCACCCTCCGCAGCCATGGCCAACTATCCTCTCAATGTCGTCCCCTACCTCCCGCTGGGGATGACGATCGAGCTCGGGCCAGCTGATCGGAAGGTTAGGGCTGACATGGTGGTAAGAGCCATCCCTCTGCTGCGCCATGACTTCTTGGCCATTGCGGAGGCCAATCGCTTCATCCCGCACCATCAAAAGGCCGACATCCGCAACATCATCGAAGGTTTGCTTCACGAGTCCCACTATTTCCCTACAAAAGTGTTAGATCATCCTCTCGGTGTGGGCAGTTCTGGATTTACCGACTCTGTAGTTAGAGATACTATAGTTGGTACAACCTTTGAGCTAGATAAAAATGAAGTTGAGGATTATACGGTGATATCTTTTGTCCCGCATGATGTTGCACTAAATATGTGTCTCACCACCTTTGGCCCTGAGGTGTGGCTTCTGTATGTTGGATTCCCGTATGACTATCGGATGTAGCACTAGATGCATAAATCTGTTGACAAATTTGGTGCTTTAGTGGATTGGAATAACCCTAGAGGGGATAGACGATTTGTTCTCATTAAGGCCAGAATCATCCATATGTGCTTGGTCCCTAAAAGTCTGGTTGTCAGGCAACTTGGTGGAGCTCGTCAGAGTTGGACTGTAGATGTCACAATGATGCGCAATAGTGACTAGAATGCCCATTTGCCAGAAGTGCCGCCAGCTGGAGAAGATCCACCTCCAGAAGATGGCATCCCACATCCTTTGCATGGTAATGGCCTTAATGCTGAACAAATGTACCAGCAGCAACTACACAATTGGTTGGCCCAAAATGATGTCCCCAATAATGATCGTAATTAGGATGATGGTAATGTAGTAGTGGATCAGGGCAATGATATTGACATTCATCTTGAGTGGGGAGTCTGGCCTCCCCTCCTCCTCAAGAGCCACAAATGCTCTACAATTTCTAGGAATGGCTCATTGGTGAAGGACTGCAGGTGGATCATGGTATGGTGGCTCCTAATAATACTCATGATAGTCCTACTGCTGCTTGGAATGACTCCATTTCTATGAGTCATAGCTCTGATTCGAGTGCCACTGTGTAAGACTCTTATGTTATGGTGCCTCTTGCTCTCATGAAGCAATTCTGGCCACAGGAGGTGGCTAGCTCTACTCCTATTGTACCTGTTTCCTCATAGTTACTGCCAAGTGATACTGCACTGCCTGACAATAGTCTAGACATCTCCTTGACTGTTTCTGCTGCTAGTTTGCATGTGGACATGGTCACACATGGCAATTTTACTCCTGCTATGTTGTTAAGAGATTGTATTCCTATGACCAGGCTTAACTCTTATCTTGCTGCAGCTGTGAGGCCTATAATTGCATCCTATCGCCCCTGGAATGATCACTATGGTTTTAGACAGAGTTCTGTAACTTTCAATATCTATGTGGATGAAAATGCAAGCACTCTGAGTATTACCTCTGCTTTAACAGCCACTGCTCAGTTTGGTACATCTTTTGTGCATCTTGAAGAAATCTCTGAAGCTTCTCATTGGGACTTAAATTGCTCTCAAGAGCTGTATATCACTGATGGTAATGATGGACAGTTGGAAAATACATAGGACATTTCATACTCTGTTGACCCCACTGTTCCTGATCAGCAGGCTCCTGCTACTGTCATTGTTGAAACTGTTGTGATTGAGGAAAATGTTCTGTCTGTACTTCTTGTATGCACTGAACAGCATATGTAGTCTGAATTTGGTGAGGCCAACTCTGAGGAAGGGATGGATTGTTCGGCTGCGGTTGCTAATCGCAAGGGGAAGAATGTTGTGCCTACTTGCTCTTCATCTCTCCGTCGTACTAGGTCCAATAAATATGATGGTTTTAAGGTCCCAGCTCTAACTGACATCAAGACAAGAGCTTCCAAGGTGAGGCCCAGGATCAATCCATCTACAAAGTCTTCAGTGGTTATTACTAAACTTGATGATACTTCTGAAATTCCTCCACCGACACCCATTGCAACGATCCAGCTTGTGGGCACTGTCAAGTGTGCCATCCCCCCTGCGGAGCTCTCTGAAGATGCTCTCAATCAAGTTCAGGAGAACACTTCTTCTGATTCTATAAGTGCTTAAGCTTTCTCATTTATGTTATGGTTCTTTTGGTTGATTGGAATGTGCTTTGTTGGAACGTTCGGGGTTTAAATTCAGAACCTAAACAACTAGCTATGTTTAATGAAATCTCCTCTAGTGGTTGTGCCGTAGTATGTTTGCAAGAAACTAAGAAGCAAGACTTTGATAATAATTTTATTAAGTATTGTTTCCCACGTCGTTTTGATAAGTTTGAATTTATTCCTTCTCGTGGGGCATCAGGTGGAATTGCCACTATAAGGAACAACTCCATCTTCACGGCCACTGTACTTACATCCCTTGATTTTGCATTGGTCATTCGATTTTAGTTCACACAATCGGCACAATTCTGGACCCTCGTAAATGTATATGGCCCTTGCCAAGGAGAAGAACGCAAAGAATTCACTCAATGGCTTTTTGACCTGAATATACCTCTCAATGAAGATTGGCTCATTTTGGGGGATTTTAACTTCATTCGAGGCCCAGATAATCGTAATAAACCTGGTGGAAATTTTGGGGACATGATCACTTTTAATGACTTCATTCGCACACAAAGTCTAGTTGAACTACCAATCAAATGTACAACTTACACCTGGAGTAATATGAAAATTGACCCACTCCTAGAACAAATTGATTGGTTTTTTACTAGCAACAACTGGACTTCAACTTACCCTAAGATTCTGGTTAAACCCCTAGGGAGGCCGGTATCGGACCATATTCCCTGTGTTGTCAGCATTGAGACTTCAATCCCTCGGTCAAAAATCTTCAGGTTTGAATCCTATTGGGTGCACCACCCTGGTTTCATAGATACGGTCAATAAAGCTTAGTCCACACCTGTTCGATCCGACAATATGGCCACTGTCATATCTAGAAAATTTAAGTTACTAAGGCATGATCTTAAGTCCTGGAGCAAAGGTATATCCAAACTCTCCATTGCTATTGAAAACTCAAACAGAGCTCTTTCTGAAATTGATGAACTTGAAAACAAACATCGTCTCACCAATCTGGAGGCCAACTTTCATTGCATACTTAAAAAACATATATTGAGGCTTCTGGCCTACTAGAAAGAATACTGGAGAAGACGATGCACCATACGACGGGTCAAGTTTGGTGATGAGCAACCTAAATTCTTCCAAGCTATGGCTTCAGAAAGGTATAGAAGGAATAATATAGCATCACTTACCACAGAAGATGGAATTTGCGTAGAAGATCATACAGGGAAAGAGGCGGTAATTTTTCAAGCCTTCAAAAAGCTCCTTGGCTCCTTTGCAAAACATGAGATGAAATTTGATCTGGCCAGAATCATCAAACAGGTTGAAGATCCAGATCAACTAACCATGCCATTCACACACCAAGAGATTGATGATGTCATCAAATATATGCCTGCGGTAAGAGCACCAGGACCGGATGGTTTCACTTGACATTTTCTCAAAACCTGTTGGCACGTAATCAAAGAGGACTTCTATAAATTATGCAATCAATGCCATGATGGCAATCTGAACCTGGAGAGCATCAATGAGGGTTTCATTACCTTGATACCAAAAATTAATGCTCAAACTTCAATCAATGATTTTAGGCCCATCACATTACTTAACTGTTTCCTTAAGATAATCACCAAGCTACTTGTCAACCGACTACAAAGACTCATTCTGAAGATTATGCATCGAAACCAATATGGATTTCTGAAAGGACGATCGATCCAAGACTGTCTGGCATGGGCATTTGAGTATATCTATCAATGCCAAGCCTCGAAAAAACCAATAGTTCTCCTCAAGCTTGACTTCGCTAAAGCATTCGACACAATTGAACATGATGCCTGTTAAACATAATGCAACATATGGGGTTCAATGCTAAGTGGATAGACTGGATCAAGGCCATCTTGTCTTCTGGCAAATCTGCAGTTCTGCTCAATGGAGTGCCAGGCCAACAATTTCACTATAAAAGTGGTGTGCGTCAAGGAGATCCGCTATCTCCTTTACTTTTTGTGCTGGCAGCCGACTTACTACAAGCTGTCATTAATGATGCGTTTAGCCAAGGTGCGATTCAGCTGCCTTATCCGTGCGCCACACAAAAAGATTGCCTAGTTATTCAATACGCCGACGACACAATCATGTCCTTCCTGCCTGTGAAATACAAGCATCAACGATCAAGCAAGCCCTATCTAATTATGCCACCTCCATTGGTTTCAAGATTAACTTCCACAAATCAACTCTGATCCCAATAAATTGTGATGACACTCTAAGTGCAAACATAGCTCAGATCTTTGGTTGCAACATTGGTAAAATGCCATTCACATACCTAGGACTACCTTTGGGATCAACACAATCTTCAATTCAAGATCTAATGCCGATGGTATGTAGAGTGGAGAGACATCTTACAACTACTCTCAACATGATCTCTTATGGAGCTAAACTATCTCTAGTCAAGTCAGTGATCACATCGTTGACTATCTTTGCTCTTGGCACACTCAAACTACCTGCAGGCATACTTGACCTGTTTGACAAGATCAGACGGAAGTGTTTATGGACCAAAAAAACAGAGCAAGGAGAATCATCCAACTCTCTAGCGGCTTGGGATATGATTTGCAAGCCCAAGAATTGTGGAGGAATGGGCATTCTAGACCTACGAACACAAAGTGAGGCCTTGCTTCTTAAATATCTCCATAAGTTCTATAATCACTGGGATCTCCACCAAAATACCGCATGCAATGGATGCATGTGGTCCTTCTAGTGGAAAGATATCACTAAACTCATGCCTATTTACAGAGGCATAACCAAAACCACAATCAAGGATGGTCACAACACTTTACTATGGAAATATTTATGGAGAGATGACATCCTGGATGATAGGTTCCCAAGAGCATTTTCTTTTACCAGAAATGAGGATATCTCAGTCCAAGAATTTCTAACGGCAGAATCATTGGGGGAAACGTTCCACCTCCCCATGTCCGAATAGGCACATGCGGAATTGTTGACAATGCAACAAATGTTGGCTCCTATTAATCTGATCCAAGGAGAGGACAAGTGGACATGCACCTAGGGGAAAGGAGACTATACAGCCAAACAATATTACTCCCACTACTTCAGAGAGATTGAGGCCCACCAATCCTACAAATGGCTCTGGAAATCCAAAGTTACCATGAAAATTAAGGTGTTTGGCTGGCTTCTCCTATCAGATAGACTCAACACGATAAATATGCCCAAGAGGAGACACTACAACATCGGAGACACCTACACTTTCCTTTTGTGTGACACTCCACCAGAGGAGACTTTGGAACACTTATATTTTACTTGCCCATTTAGCCAAGAATGTTGGGCACAAATCAACATAAGATGGCTCCCGCAAGGCACAAGACTCCACTGGTTAGAAAAGGCAAAAGCTGCATGGAACAAACCCATGTTCATGGATATATTCTTGCAGGCTGCATGGAGCATTTGGAAGGAATGAAATAATAAACATTTTAGAGGGATCCCCCCTTCAAAGCAGTCTTGGATGACCCGGTTGAAACAAGACTTCTCCCTGCTCTGCTATAGGGTGGGAGAAAAGCACAAACCCTTTCTTACCTCTTTTATAGATAGTTTTTAATTTCTACTTTTGGTCTCTCTTTTAGCCTACCCCCTTACCCCCTACCTCTATCTCCACCATGGCAATGGATGTAAGGTTATAAATTTGTAAGACCTTTTAGATACAATTTAAATACATATAGTAGGAGCCTCTCCTACTGTCTTAAGTGTAAAAAAAAACAGCAGGGTACAACAAGCAGGCTATGCAGCAGAAATAGGATTATAGTAGTAGCTGCAGATTCTAATGCAAGCATAAGACAGATAGACTAGGCGATATCAGTATGCTGAAAAGGGGTTGCTTGCCTGGTTGCTTTGCAATCATCAACGGGTCTTCCATGAGGTAGACGATCATCGGGTCATTATCGGTCTCACCGTTTATCAGAGAGAAGAGGGGAGGAAAGAAATAAATACACGGCAGTAAAAGCAATCACACAAGCATGGCAAGGCAGCACGTTATACAAGGAGTGCCCTAACTTGGTACTATGCAAGTTAGTGGCAGTGGGAAACTATCCAGGAGTGTTCTCCCAGCTCCTGGTGATATCGGACAAATGAAACAGAGGGGAAAGTTCCATGCTCATCATGCTAGAGGCATGTGGCAGGTATGAGGTGGGTATATTCGGATTCATCTCATGTTTCCGAGCAACTTTCATGTATAAAGTTTTTCGACCGGAGTTATGGTTAATTTTCTACGAATTTTAGAAGTTTTAGGCATTTTCTGAAATTACTGAAATTCTGCCTTAACTAGTGTTCGATTCATCCTATGAATTGATGCCTTGTACCATATTGATCATTTTCCCGTGGTCTACAAGATGGTATCAATTGCATCTCTGTTAGATCCCTGTAACTTGTTTATTTTCTGCTCCAAAGTTGCTATGGCAATATATATGTTATTAGTTCTTCCAGTTAACAGAACATAGACTTTTGTCATTTTCATAGGAATTAATCTAGCCGACTTTTGGATTTGGTCCGGTGGAAATAATTGAACCCTGTCAAGTGTACTACACGCCCATATAAATATTTCCCATAATAAAATTTGTTTTGTTGATGTTTTGCAGCTACACGGAGGGCTAATCAGCGTTATTTCACCAAAGCTAGCCAGCGCTACAGTGAAGTTCAGTTCACTGTAGCAGCGGGAGTAACAAAACGGCAGCAGCAGCAGCGCTGCGCTGCGACGAGCGGCTGCAAGCGCGGGGCGAGGTGCAAACCCAGGGCGCGCACGAGGCGGCCACGGCTCCCGACCTGGCGTGTGCGGGGGTGCAGGCAGCAGCGCAGCGGCGGCTAGCGGACGTGGGCGCAGGGGAAACAGGGTCGCGGCGGTAGCGTTGGGCGGCCAGGGAGCAGGGCAGGCGAGACCAGCGCACACGTGGGAGGTAGGGCGCGGTCGGACGCGTGGGGGAGCACGAACATGGGTGCGGCGAGCCTATACGGGGGCGAGCCCGGTGCAGTTGCGGCAGGGCTTCGGCCATAGCGGGCGCGAGCTCGTGAGGTGACTCTACGGCGACAGATCGATGACGAGGCAGAGGCAATGTCCGTCGAAGGGGTCGACATGGACGACGATGGTGTTGCTCCACGGCTCCTATCTAGGGGCGCAGATGATGAAGACGACGGTTGCGGCTCTTCGGGACAACTCCACAAGCGTCGGGGAGCTCGTAGGCCACGGGAACGGCGGCGACGGCGCAGTCACCGCTCGAGTTTTTGTGTTGTTTTCGAGCAGACGAGGAGAGGCACGATGGTATAAGAGGAGGGGAATTGGACAAGGGGGTGCTAGGGTTTCGGTTGGACAATTATGTAGGCCGAGGTGGGGCACGTGGAGATCATCCATGGCCATGGCGGCTGGATGCTTGCCACGGCTCTCCTCTGCCTCACCCTACTATAGGTAGGAAGGAGAAGGCCTGCTAGGTGGGCTGGGCCGCACTGTCGCCTCGAGCGGGCCAAGTGCACAGCAGCACTTCTATCTTCTTTTCCTATCTGTAGTTGTCTTAATTACTGTTTCTATTTTCTTTTGATAGGAAATGACTTTTGTTCAATACAAAACTTTGCGTATAAATTCTATTCAACATTACAAGGTTTCATAAAAAGTTTGAGGTCAAAAGGAACTATTCAAATTTAGGTTTGAATTTAAATGGGTTTACTTAATGTTGTTTGCCCACTGAAATAATTGCTGGGGGGAATTTAGGAATTCAAATTAGGTTGGCATCATCATGGAAATTACTTGAGGATTTTACAAAATCATGTCAACAGTTTTGTTTCATTGCTTGAGGAAATATTAATTTCACTTACAATTTAAATTGGAATTTGATTCAAGTGTTTGGACAAGTGGCAATTTGGCTAGTGACCATGATGACATGACCACCATTAGGGGGGAGATTACTGTAGCATGATTCTCAGGGTGTTTACACATGCCAACCCACCAAAGCGCCACCTCTGCCATCAACCTCCTCGACAAGGAAACAGAGAAGGCTCCACGGTCCGTCAAAGCTTAGGCGCTCCCTAATATGTCTCCAACATATCTATAATATTTTATTATTCCATGCTGTTATATTATCATTCTTGGATGTTTTACAATCATTTTATAGCAACTTTATATCATTTTTCGGGACTAACCTATTGACATAGTGCCCAGTGCCAGTTTTTTGTTTTTTGCTTGTTTTTTACTTCGTAGGGAATCAATACCAAACGGAGTCCAAACACAGCGAAATTTTTTGGTGATTTTTCTAGACAAACAAGACACACGATGGGCCAAGAAAGTACCCGAGGGGTGCTTCGAGGGGAGCAAAGCCCACCAGGGTGCGCCTGGGCCCCCAGGCGCGCACATGTGGGTTGTGCCCACCTCGGTGGCCTCCCGCACCGCCTCTTTGCTCTATAAATACCCCAATATTCCAGAAACCCTAGGGGAGTCAACGAAAATCAATTCCAGTCGCTGCAAGTTCTAGAAACACCAGATCCAATCTAGACACCATCACGGAGGGGTTCATCATCCTCATTGGTGCCTCTCCGATGATGCGTGAGTAGTTCATTGTAGACCTATGGGTCTGTAGTTAGTAGCTAGATGGCTTCCTCTTTCTCTTTTGATTCTCAATATAATGGTCTCTTGGAGATCTATTTGATGTAACTCTTTTTGCGATGTATTTGTTGGGATCCGATGAACTTTGAGTTTATGATCAGATATATGTTTTTATCCATGGAAGTTATTTGAGTCTTTTGATCTCTTATATGCATGATTACTTATAGCCTCGTATTTATTCTTTGAATCTTTGGTTTAGTTAGGCTGACTAGATCGATTTTTCTTACCATGGGAAGAGGTGCTTTATGATGGGTTCGATCTTACTGTGCTTGATCCCAGTGATAGAAGGGGAATCGACACGTATGTATCGTTGCTATTAAGGATAACAAGATGGGGTCTATTTCTACATAAATAGATCTTGTCTACATCATCTCTTTGTTCTCATTGCATTACTCTATTTTTCCATGAACTTAATACACTAGATGCATGTTGTATAGCGGTCGATGTGTGGACTAATAGTAGTAGATGCAGGCATCAGTCGGTCTACTAATCTTGCATGTGATGCCTATATAATGATCATTGTCTTGATATCATCATAATTATTTGAAGTTCTATCAATTGCCCAATAGTAATTTGTTTACCCACCGTAGGTTATTTTTCTCGAGAGAAACCACTAGTGAAATCTGCGGGCCCTGGGTCTCTTCTTTATTATATTTTCCTTCGACATCTATTTTTATTTGCTTTTATTTTCAGATCTATTAATCCAAAAACAAAAAATACCATGCTGCAACTACTACAATTTTACCTATCCTTTTACCCGTGAGGGATTGCCAACCCCAATCTTACATCGGGTTGCAAGTATTTGTTCTTTGTGTGCAGGAGCTATTTACGTGGTGTTGCATGGTTCTCCTACTGGTTCGATAACCTTGATCTCATCACTGAGGGAAATACCTACCGTAGTTGTGCTGCATCGTCCCTCCCTCTTGGAGAAATACCGACGTTGTTCAAGCCGCATCTAAAGGAATTTCTGGCATTGTTACCGGGGAGGATCAAGTCAAGATAGTCTCCCGACAACTCGCCAATTTCTAGCGTTGTTGTCGGGGAGACATCATCAACATCTACCAGGTTCCTAATAAAAAATCTCATCTCCTTGCAATTTACATTATTTGCCATTTGCCTCTCATTTTCCTCTCCCCCACTTCACAAAAAATTGCCAATTTATTCACCCTCTTTCTCGTTCGTCGTTTTCTCGTCACATCTCCTGTTTGCTTGACCTTGTCACCATGAGTGACTTTGGCATGGTAGAAACAGATGATGGCAATCTAGATGCTAAAGCTTTTGTTTTGGGGCAAGGTAATATTATGGGAAAAGAACATATCCAAGAATTTTTCAATTGTGTCGAAAATTTAACTCTTGATGATACTCCTATTCTTAAAAGAACAAAATCCTATGCAGAAACTATTTCAGCACTAGTTCTGAAACTTGAAAATAAATTCATCCGTACTCATCCTACCTTGCAATTTTTTTTATGAGTTACCTGTTATAAATAATCCCAAAGGTAAAAAGTTGGCTACCCTTGTTCTTATGAATGAATTTAACTATATAATACGGGAACCTCGGGAGATCTTTGATTTTTATGGTATGAACTATGAAAAACCAGTAACAGATGATATCCTTTATAATAGTGATTATATGTTAAGTCACTTTCTTGGAAATAATCAATTTCTTATGAGAATCTTAAAAAGGAAGTCCCTGTTTTAGACATAATCCAACAAGTTTTCAATGATGTTAATCAAAACTATTCTTGGATTGTTGCCGGAAATCGAAGGGGATACAATGATAAGCAACTTGGTAGTGCTAAAGTCTCTATGAATGAGGTGTTTTATGTTGTTTTTGCAAAACCACCTGACAAAAACACTTCCAAGGGAAGTGGAAACAAAGATGACAACACTTGGATCTTTGCCTAATGCCTAGCTAGGGGCGTCAAACAATAGCGCTTGTTGGGAGGCAACCCAATGAATAAAGTTTATTTTTTCTTTTTGTTTCTATTATTGAGTGTTTGCAAAATTATGCCTCTATTATGATTGTGTTTTTTATGTTTTAGTTAGTGTTTTTGCCAAGCAAAGGCTTTGGGATCATGTTGGGTGATAGTCGATTTGATCTTGTTGAAAAACAGAAACTTTTACTCATAGTAAAATAATTTTCATAAATCACAGGAACCTTATTTTGCTCTGAATTTTTGTTCACAAGATTGATATACACATTTCTCATGTTGTCCTAACGTTTCAGAATTTTTTGAGTTACAGAAGTATATAAATTTCCCTCATTGCTACAGACTATTCTGTTTTTGACAGATTCTATTTTCTTTGCGTCGTGTGCTTATTTCGATGAATCTATGGTTTGTATTGGAGGGTATAAGATAAAGCAAAGTTGGAATACAGTAGATATAATGCAAAAATAAAATATGAATGGGTTTGCAACAGTACTTATAGTAGTGATTTGCTTTGTTATACTAACCGATATCATGAAGGTTTTGTTGAGTTTTGTGTGATTGAAGTTTTCAAGTTTTGGGTGGGATCACGATGGATGAAGGAATAAGGAGTAAGAAGAGCCTAATCTTGGGGATGCCCCATGCTATCCCAAACTGTTATCTAAATGAGAAGCAAGCAACTAAGCTTGGGGATGCCCGCGTGGCATCCCCTCTTTCTTCTAACGACCATCGGTATTTTCCTTGGAGCTATATTTTTATTAGTCACATATCATGAGTTTTGCTTGGAGCTTCTTGTATGATATGATCGTTTGCTTGTTTCGGTTTTTATTTTAAGTCATGAATCCTTGCTGGACACACCTATTTGAGAGAGCCAAAATTATGCTATGACTTGTTAGAATTGCTCTCTATGCTTCACTTAAATCTTTTTCAGCTTTGGAATTGCTCTAGTGCTTCACTTATATCTTTTTGATAATGGTGTGCTTTATTAGTTTTGAAGAAATGCTCTCATGATTCACATAGATTTATTTGAGAGTTAGTAATTTTTTTAAGAAATTCTCTCTTTCTTCACTTAAATTATTTTGAGAGAAGAAAATTGTATGCTCATGTTCTTCACTTAGATTTGTTTGAGCTATCAAAAGCAACATATGAAATTAGTCCCAAAGTGATAGATAGTCAAGAAGGATATAATAAAAACTTTCATGAACATCATTGGACAAAATAAACTTGATTCCTTGTAATAGTTTTGTGATATGTTGATATAATATGTGAGTCATGTTGATGACTAATTATGCTTTAGTAAGAATATTGGTGTTAAGGTTTGTGATTCCCTATGCAAGCACGAAAGTCAATAGTTATGCAATGAAATTACATCCTACTTGTGGTGGATTATTCGGGGTTAGTTATGCTTAATGCTTGCTTATGAGATTTGTTTTGTTTCTTGGTTGGATGCTTCTCAATCTTTTGCTAGGCTTCATTTGCACTAAGTATGATCACTACTTGTGCATCCAAACTCCTTATACCTAGTTTTGCCATATGTGTCCACTATACCTTCCTATATGCGGTATTCTTTTGCAGTTCTAAGAAAATATGTATGTGCCATCTCTAAATTTCAGAAGAAATTTCTCTTTTGTGTGCTCGTACCGCTCATGAAACGATAGGGGGTGGCTGATATTTTTCCATGCTAGATGTGTTATTCTAAAGATGAGTGTTTATTCACTTGTCATTACACAAGAGTACGGCAAAGGTATTAGGGATGCCCACCCAAAATGAAAAATGAATTTACTTTATGTTGTCAAATCATAAATTCAGTGTTGGTATGGACGGCACCCGTGGATTCGGTTAGCTATGGAATGTGAAAGTATGGTGGAAAAAGGAATAAATTTATTTTCTATTTGGGAACCGCCTATGATATATCTAGCGTGGAAAGTATTGGGAACTACTCGGTCGTTTTTGTTGACAGGAAAAGCATGCCCACCCAAAATGTTTTATCTCTACTTTTTTTTGCTTTGAGCTTTGGCAGCTCTACAAATCCCTACTTCCCTCTACGAAGGGCCTTTCTTTTACTTTATGCAATTTTTATTTTTATTTGAGTTTCCATCTTCTCTTATAAAGCACCAACTAAGGGGCACTATGATCGTACTTGAGCATTGGGTGTCGCTAATAGGCGAGCGTGTTTCATGAATGGATCAATGATTGAGCATAATGGGCTAGGGATAACTTGCTTTAGTGTTGATATTTTGAAATACATGGTTGGTTGTTGATATGCTTTAGTATTGAAATCTTCATGTCAAAACTAGACTATTGCTTTGAATCATATAAAAGTCCAAATGTCCATGCTACAAAGAAAAGAATATGTGATATACATGTTAGGCAGCATTCCACATCAAAAAATATGCTTTTATCGTTTACCTACTCGAGGACGAGCAGGAATTAAGCTTGGGGTTGGTGATACGTCTCCAATGTATCTATAATTTTTTATTGTTCCATGCTGTTATATTATCATTCTTAGATGTTTTACAATCATTTTATAGCAACTTTATATCATTTTTTGGGACTAACCTATTGACAAGTGCCGAGTGCCAGTTGTAGTTTTTTTCTTGTTTTTTACTTCGCAGGGAATAAATACCAAATGGAGTCCAAAAGCAGCGAAACTTTTTGGTGATTTTTTCTGGAATAGAAGGCACACAATGGGCCAAGAAAGTACCTAAGGGGTGCTCTGAGGGGAGCACAACCCACCAGGGCGCGCCTGAGGGCCCAGGTGGGTTGTGCCCACATCGGTGGCCTCGTGCACCGCTTCTTTGCTCTATAAGTATCCCAATATTCCAGAAACCTTAGGGGAGTCAACGGAAATCAATTCCAACTGCCGCAAGTTCCAGAAACACCAGATCCAATCTAGACACCATCACGGAGGGGTTCATCTGTTGGGGAACGTTGCAGAAAATAAAAAATTTCTACGCTTTCACCAAGATTAATCTATGAGTTCATCTAGCAACGAGAGAAAGGAGTGCATCTACATACCCTTGTAGATCGTGAGCGGAAGCGTTCAAGAGAACGGGGTTGAGGGAGTCGTACTCGTCGTGATCCAAATCACCGGAGATCCTAGCGCCGAACGGACGGCAGCTCCGCATTCAGCACACGTACGGTCAGGAAGACGTCTCCTCCTTCTTGATCCAGCAAGGGGGAAGGAGAGGTTTACGGAGATCCAGCAGCACGATGGTGTGGTGGTGGATGCAGCAGCGATCTCGGCAGGGCTTCGCCAAGCTTCTACGAGAGGGAGAGGTGTAGCAAGGGGGAAGGGAGGCGCTAAGAGCATGGGTGCGGCTGCCCTCCCTCCCCCCTCTTTATATAGGCCCCCTAGGGGGGCGCCGGCCCTAGGAGATGCAATCTCCAAGGGGAGGCGACGGCCAGGGGGGAAACTTGCCCCCCAAGCCAGGTGGAGGCGTCCCCACCCCTAGGGTTTCCAACCCTAGGCGCAGGGGGGGCCCAAGGGGCGGCGCGCCAGCCCACCAGGGGCTGGTTCCCCTCCCACTTCAGCCCAGGGGGCCCTCCGGGATAGGTGGCCCCACCCGGTGGACCCCCGGGACCCTTCTGGTGGTCCCGGTACAATACCGGTGACCCCCGAAACTTTCCCGATGGCCGAAACCTGACTTCCTATATGTAATTCTTCACCTCCGGACCATTTCGGAACTCCTCGTGACGTCCGGGATCTCATCCGGGACTCCGAACAACTTTCAGGTTACTGCATACTAATATCTCTTCAACCCTAGCATCACCGAAACTTAAGTGTGTAGACCCTACGGGTTCGGGAGACATGCAGACATGACTGAGACGCCTCTCTGGTCAATAACCAACAGCGGGATCTGGATACCCATGTTGGATCCCACATACTCCTCGATGATCTCATCGGATGAACCACGATGTCGAGGATTCAATCAACCCCGTATACAATGCCCTTTGTCAATCGGTACGTTACTTGCCCGAGACTCGATCGTCGGTATCCCAATACCTCGTTTAATCTCGTTACCGGCAAGTCACTTTACTCGTACTGTAATGCATGACCTCATGACCAGACACTTGGTCACATTGAGCTCATTATGATGATGCATTACCGAGTGGGGCCAGAGATACCTCTCCGTCATACTGAGTGACAAATCCCATTCTCGATTCGTGCCAACCCAACAAACACTTTCGGAGATACCCGTAGTGTACCTTTATAATCACCCAGTTACATTGTGACGTTTGGCACACCCAAAGCACTCTTACGGTATCCGGGAGTTGCACAATCTCATGGTCTAAGGAAATGATACTTGACATTTGGAAAAGCTCTAGCTAAACGAACTACACGATCTTTGAGCTATGCTTAGGATTGGGTCTTGTCCATCACATCATTCTCCTAATGATGTGATCCCGTTATCAGTGACATCCAATGCCCATAGTCAGGAAACCATGACTATTTGTTGATCAATGAGCTAGTGAACTAGAGGCTTACTAGGGACATGTTGTGGTCTATGTATTCACACGTGTATTACGATTTCCGGATAACACAGTTATAGCATGAATAACAGAAAATTATCATGAACAAAGAAATATAATAATAATCATTTTATTATTGCCTCTAGGGCATATTTCCAACAGTCGCCCACTTGCACTAGAGTCAATATTCTAGTTACATTGTGATGAATTGAACACCCATAACGTTCTGGTGTTGATCATGTTTTGCCCTAGGGAGAGGTTTAGTCAACGGATCTGCTACATTCAGGTCCATATGTACTTTACAAATATCTATGTCTCCATCTTGAACATTTTCACATATGGAGTTGAAGCGACGCTTGATGTGCCTGGTCTTCTTGTGAAACCTGGGCTCCTTGGCAAGTGCAATAGCTCGAGTGTTGTCACAGAAGACTGCAATCGGCCCTGGCGCATTGGGTATGACTCCTAGGTCGGTGATGAACTCCTTCACCCAGATTGCTTCATGCGCTGCCTCCGAGGCTGCCATGTACTCTACTTCACATGTAGATCCCGCCACGATGCTTTGCTTGCAACTGCACCAGCTTACTGCCCCACCATTCAAAATATACACGCATCCGGTTTGTGACTTAGAGTCATCCAGATCTGTGTCGAAGCTAGCGTCAACGTAACCCTTTACGATGAGCTCTTCGTCACCTCCATAAACGAGAAACATATCCTTAGTCCTTTTCAGGTAATTTAGGATGTTCTTGACCGCTGTCTAGTGTTCCTTGCCAGGATTACTTACGGCAAGGTTTACATCAGGTCTGGTACATAGCATGGCATACATAATAGACCCTATGGCTGAGGCATAGGGGATGACACTCATCTCTTCTTTATCTTATGTCGTGGTCGGGCATTGAGCCGAGCTCAATTTCACAACTTGCAAAACAGGCAAGAACACCTTCTTGGATTGATCCATATTGAACTTCTTCAATATCTTATCAAGGTATGTGCTTTGTGAATGACCTATGAGGCGTCTCGATCTATCCCTATAGATTTTGATGCCCAATATGTAAGCAGCTTCTCCAAGGTCCTTCATTGAAAAACACTTATTCAAGTAGGCCTTAATGCTGTCCAAAAGTTCTATATCATTTCCCATCAAAAGTATGTCATCTACATATAATATGAGAAATGCTACAGAGCTCCCACTCACTTTCTTGTAAACGCAGGCTTCTCCATAAGTCTGCATAAACCCAAACGCTTTGATCATCTCATCAAAGCGAATGTTCCAACTCCGAGATGCTTGCACCAGCCCATAAATGGATCGCTGGAGCTTGCATACCTTGTTAGCATTCTTAGGGTCGACAAAACCTTCCGGCTGCATCATATACAGCTCTTCCTTAAGATGTCCATTAAGGAATGCAGTTTTGACGTCCATCTTCCATATCTCATAATCATAGTATGCGGCAATTGCTAACATGATTCAGATGGACTTCAGCTTCACTACGGGAGAGAATGTCTCATCGTAGTCAACCCCTTGAACTTGTCGATAACACTTAGCGACAAGTCGAGCTTTATAGATGGTAACATTACCATCCGCGTCCGTCTTCTTCTTAAAGATCCATTTGTTTTCTATCGCTTGCCGATCATCGGGAAAGTCTGTCAAAGTCCATACTTCGTTTTCATACATGGATCCTATCTCGGATTGCATGGCTTCAAGACATTTGTTGGAATCTGGGCCCGCCATCGCTTCTTCATAGTTCAAAGGTTCACCATTGTCTAACAACATGATTTCCAGGACAGGGTTGCCATACCACTCTGGTGTGGAACGTGTCCTCGTGGACCTACAAAGTTCAGTAGTAACTTTATCTGAAGTACCTTGATCATCATCATTAACTTCCTCTTCAGTTGGTGCTGGCACCACAGGAACATCTTCCTGAGTTGCGCTACTCACCGGTTCAAGAGGTAGTACTTCATCAAGCTCTACTTTCCTCCCACTTAATTCTTTTGAGAGAAACTCTTTCTCCAGAAAGGACCCGTTCTTGGCAACAAAGATCTTGCCTTCGGATCTTAGGTAGAAGGTATACCCAATGGTTTCCTTAGGGTATCCTATGAAGATGCATTTTTCCGACTTGGGTTCGAGCTTTTCAGGTTGAAGTTTCTTGACATAAGCATCGCATCCCCAAACTTTTAGAAACGACAGCTTAGGTTTCTTCCCAAACCATAATTCATACGGTGTCGTCTCAACGGATTTAGACGGTGCCCTATTTAAGTGAATGTAGCTGTCTCTAGAGCGTATCCCCAAAATGGTAGCGGTAAATCGGTAAGAGACATCATAGATCGCACCATATCCAATAAAGTGCGATTACGACGTTCGGACACACCGTTACGCTGAGGTGTTCCAGGCGGCGTGAGTTGTGAAACGATTCCACATTTCTTTAAGTGTGTACCAAATTCATGACTTAAATATTCTCCTCCACGATCCGATCATAAGAACTTTATCTTTTGGTCATGTTGATTCTCTACCTCATTCTGAAATTCCTTGAACTTTTCAAACGTCTCAGACTTGTGTTTCATTAAGTAGACATACCCATATCTACTCAAGTCGTCAGTGAGAGTGAGAACATAATGATATCCTCCGCGAGCCTCAGCGCTCATTGGACCGCACACATCAGTATGTATGATTTCCAATAAGTTGGTTGCTCGCTCCATTGTTCCAGAGAATGGAGTCTTGGTCATTTTTCCCATGAGGCATGGTTTGCATGTGTCAAATGATTCATAATCGAGAGACTCTAAAAGTCCATCAGCATGGAGCTTCTTCATGCGCTTGACACCAATGTGACCAAGGCGGCACTGCCACAAGTATGTGGGACTATCCTTATCAACTTTACATCTTTTGGTATTCACACTATGAATATGTGTAACATCACGTTCGAGATTCATTAAGAATAAACCATTGACCATCGGGGCATGACCATAAAACATATCTCTCATATAAATAGAACAACCATTATTCTTGGATTTAAATGAGTAGGCATCTCGTATTAAACGAGATCCAGATACAATGTTCATGCTCAAAGCTGGTACTAAATAACAATTATTGAGGTTTAAAACTAATCCCGTAGGTAAATGTAGAGGTAGCGCGCCGACGGTGATCACATCGACCTTGGAACCATTCCCGACGCGCATCGTCACCTCGTCCTTCGCCAGTCTCCGCTTATTCCGCAGCTCCTGCTTTGAGTTACAAATATGAGCAACCGCACCGGTATCAAATACCCAAGAGCTACTATGAGTACTGGTAAGGTACACATCAATTACATGTATATCACATATACCTTTGGTGTTGCCGGCCTTCTTGTCCGCTAAGTACTTGGGGCAGTTCTGCTTCCAGTGACCACTTCCCTTGCAATAAAAGCACTCAGTCTCAGGCTTGGGTCCATTCCTTGGCTTCTTCCCGGCAACTGGCTTACCGGGCGCGGCAACTCCCTTGCCGTCCTTCTTGAAGTTCTTCTTACCCTTGCCCTTCTTGAACTTAGTGGTTTTATTCACCATCAACACTTGATGTTCCTTTTTGATCTCTACCTCCACTGATTTCAGCATTGAATATACCTCAGGAATGGTCTTTTCCATCCCCTGCATATTGAAGTTCATCAAAAAGCTCTTGTAGCTCGGTGGAAGCGACTGAAGGATTCTGTCAATGACCGCATCATCCGGGAGATTGACTCCTAGTTGAGTCAAGCGGTTGTGCAACCCAGACATTTTGAGTATGTACTCACTGATAGAACTATTTTCCTCCATCTTACAGCTGAAGAACTTGTCGGAGACTTCATATCTCTCGACCCGGGCATGAGCTTGGAAAACCATTTTCACCTCTTCGAACATCTCATATGCTCCATGTTGCTTAAAACGCTTTTGGAGCCCCGGTTCTAAGCTTTAAAGCATGCCGCACTGAACGAGGGAGTAATCATCAGCACGAGACTGCCAAGCGTTCATAACGTCTTGGTTCTCTGGGATTGGTGCTTCACCTAGCGGCGCTTCTAGGACATAATCTTTCTTGGCAGCTATGAGGATGATCCTCAGGTTCCGGACCTAGTCCGTATACTTGCTGCCATCATCTTTCAGCTTGGTTTTCTCTAGGAACGCGTTGAAGTTGAGGGTAACGTGGGCCATTTGATCTACAAGACATATTGTAAAGATTTTAGACTAAGTTCATGATAATTAAGTTCATATAATCAAATTATTCAATGAACTCCCACTCATATTAGACATCCATCTAGTCATGTAAGTGAAACATGATCCGAGTCAACTAGGCCGTGTCCGATCATCACGTGAGACGGACTAGTCGATATCGGTGAACATCTCCATGTTGATCGTATCTTCTATACGACTCATGCTCGACCTTTCGGTCCTTCGTGTTCCGAGGCCATGTCTGTACATGCTAGGCTCGTCAAGTCAACCTAAGTGTATTGCGTGTGTAAATCTGGCTTACACCCGTTGTATTCGAACGTTAGGATCTATCACATCCGATCATCACGTGGTGCTTCGAAACAACGAACCTTCGCAACGGTGCACAGTTAGGGGGAACACTTTCTTGAAATTAATGCAAGGGATCATCTTATTTAAGCTACCGTCGTTCTAAGCAAATAAGATGAAAAACATGATAAACATCACATGCAATCAAATAGTGACATGATATGGCCAATATCATATAGCTCCTTTGATCTCCATCTTCGGGGCTCCATGATCATCTTCATCACCGGCATGACACCATGATCTCCATCATTATGATCTCCATCATCGTGTCTCCATGAAGTTGCTCGCCAACTATTACTTCTACTACTATGGCTAACGCGTTTAGCAATAAAGTAAAGTAATTTACATGGCGTTTCTCAATGACAGGCAGGTCATACAAAAAATAAAGACAACTCCTATGGCTCCTGCCGGTTGTCATACTCATCAACATGCAAGTCGTGATTCCTATTACAAGAACATGATCTCATACATCACATATATATCATTCATCACAACTTTTGGTTATATCACATCACAAAACACATGCTGCAAAAACAAGTTAGACGTCCTCTAATTGTTGTTGCATGTTTTTACGTGGCTGTAATAGGATTCTAGCAAGAACATTTTCTTACCTACGTGAAACCACAACGTGATATGCCAACTTCTATTTACCCTTCATAAGGACCCTTTTCGCCGAATCCGCTCCAACTAAAGTGGGAGAGATAGACACCCGCTAGCCACCTTATGCAACTAGTGCATGTCAGTCGGTGGAACCTGTCTCACGTAAGCGTACATGTAAGGTCGGTCCGGGCCGCTTCATCCCACGATGCCGCCGAAGCAAAATAAGACTAGTAGTGGCAAGAAAGTTGACAACATCTATGCCCACAACAAATTGTGTTCTACTCATGCAAAGAGAACTACACATAGACCTAGCTCATGATGCCACTGTTGGGGAACGTTGCAGAAAATAAAAAATTTCTACACTTTCACGAAGATCAATCTATGAGTTCATCTAGCAATGAGAGAAAGGAGTGCATCTACATACCCTTGTAGATCACGAGCGGAAGCATTCAAGAGAACGGGGTTGAGGGAGTCGTACTCGTCGTGATCCAAATCACCGGAGATCCTAGCGCCGAACGGACGGCACCTCCGCGTTCAACACACGTACGGTCAGGAAGACGTCTCCTCCTTCTTGATCCAGCAAGGGGGAAGGAGAGGTTGACGGAGATCCAGCAGCACGACGGCGTGGTGGTGGATGCAGCAGCGATCTCGGCAGGGCTTCGCCGAGCTTCTACGAGAGGGAGAGGTGTAGCAAGGGGGAAGGGAGGCGCCAAGAGCATGGGTGCGGCTGTCCTCCCTCCCCCCTCCTTATATAGGCCCCCTAGGGGGGCGCCGGCCCTAGGAGATGCAATCTCCAAGGGGGGGGGGCGGAGGCCAGGGGGGAAACTTGCCCCCCAAGCCAGGTGGAGGCGCCCCCACCCCTAGGGTTTCCAACCCTAGGCGCAGGGGGGCCCAAGGGGGGGCGCACCAGCCCACCAGGGGCTGGTTCCCCTCCCACTGCAGCCCATGGGGCCCTCTGGGATAGGTGGCCCCACCCGGTGGACCCCCGGGACCCTTCCAGTGGTCCCGGTACAATACCGGTGACCCCCGAAACTTCCCCGATGACCGAAACCTGACTTCCTATATATAATTCTTCACCTCCGGACCATTCCAGAACTCCTCGTGACATCTGGGATCTCATCCGGGACTCCGAACAACTTTCGGGTTACTGCATACTAATATCTCTTTAACCCGAGCGTCACCGAACCTTAAGTGTGTAGACCCTACGGGTTCAGGAGACATGCAGACATGACCGAGACGCCTCTCCGGATCTGGATACCCATGTTGGCTCCCACATACTCCTCGATGATCTCATTGGATGAACCATGATGTCGAGGATTCAATCAACCCTGTATACAATTCCCTTTGTCAATCGATACGTTACTTGCCCGAGACTCGATCGTCGGTATCCCAATACCTCGTTTAATCTCGTTACCGGCAAGTCACTTTACTCGTACCGTAATGCATGATCCCGTGACCAGACACTTGGTCAAATTGAGCTCATTATGATGATGCATTACCGAGTGGGCCCAGAGATACCTCTCCGTCATACGGAGTGACAAATCCCATTCTCGATTCGTGCCAACCCAACAAACACTTTCGGAGATACCCGTAGTGCACCTTTATAATCACCCAGTTATGTTGTGATGTTTGGCACACCCAAAGCACTCCTACTGTATCCGGGAGTTGCACAATCTCATGGTCTAAGGAAATGATACTTAACATTTGGAAAAGCTCTAATTAAACGAACTACACGATCTTTGAGCTATGCTTAGGATTGGGTCTTGTCCATCACATCATTCTCCTAATGATGTGATCCCGTTATCAATGACATCCAATGCCCATAGTCAGGAAACCATGACTATCTGTTGATCAACAAGCTAGTCAACTAGATGCTTACTAGGGACATGTTGTGGTCTATGTATTCACACGTGTATTACGATTTCCGGATAACACAGTTATAGCATGAATAACAGACAATTATCATGAACAAAGAAATATAATAATAATCATTTTATTATTGCCTCTAGGGCATATTTCCAACATCATCATCCTCATTGGTGCCTCTCCGATGATGCGTGAGTAGTTCATTGTTGATCTACGGGTCCGTAGTTAGTAGCTACGAGGCTTCCTCTCTCTCTCTTTTGATTCTAAATAAAATGGTCCCTTCGAGATCTATTTGATGTAACTATTTTTGCGGTGTGTTTATTGGGATCCGATGAACTTTGAGTTTATGATCAGATCTATGTTTTTATCCATGAAAGTTAGAGTCTTTTGATCTCTTATATGCATGATTACTGAGAGCCTTGTATTTCTTCTTCGAATCTTCGGTTTAGTTAGGCCAACTAGATCAATTTTTCTTGCCATGGGAAGAGGTGCTTTGTGACGGCTTCGATCTTACGGTACTTGATCCCAGTGACAGAAGCACGTATGTATCGTTGCTATTAAGGATATCAAGATGGGGTCTATTTCAACATAAATAGACCTTGTCTACATCATGTCATCATTCTTATTGCATTACGTTTTTCCGTGAACTTAATACACTAGATGTATGTTGTATAGCGGTCAATGTGTGGACTAATAGTAGTAGATGCAGGCAGCAGTCGGACTACTATTCTTGGACGTGATGCCTATATAATGATCATTGCATTGATATCGTCATAATTATTTGAAGTTCTATAAATTGCCCAACAGTAATTTGTTTACCCACCATATGCTATTTTTCTCGAGAGAAGCCACTAGTGAAATCTACGGCCACCGTGTCTCTTCTTTATTATATTTGCCTTCAAGGTCTATTTTTATTTGCTTTTATTTTTAGATCTATTAATCCAAAAACAAAAAAAATACCTTTCTGCAATTTTTATTTATTTATTTTATCCCGCGTTCCCTCGAGATCTATTTATCCAATCTACTACAATTTTACCTATCCCTTTTCCCCGTGAGGGATTGACAACCCCTCTCTTAGGTCGGGTTGCAAGTATTTGTTCTTTGTGTTGCGTGGTTCTCCTACTGGTTAGATAACCTTGAACTCATCACTGAGGGAAATACCTACCGTAGTTGTGCTGCATCATCCCTTCTTCTTTAGGCAATTACCGACGTAGTTCAAGCCGCATCACTCCCCTGCAACGTGATGGACGCCGCCGTGATGCGCGTCATCGCCAGGGTTGAGCAGACCCTTGGCGCATGGCGCTTCAGCGCCGTGGATCAAGATAGGCATGGCAGCACCGAGTGGCTGTAGCTCGCCACACAACATGATCGATGGCACGCTGCAGAGCAAGCTAGGCGCGTCCGCGTCGATAGGTTGCGGCTCGCTGCACAGTGAGACCGTTGGAGCACCACACAGCGAGAGGCGAGGCACACCGCACGGCAAGAGCGTATCCATCAGTGCTTGCCTACTATCGACAAGGCGTCATAGCTGGGTACACGCCCCGTCAGTACCCCCATTCCTCGCCAGGAGTGGGCAGAGGCCGTCTACGCTGTACTTTCACCAGAGGCCGGTCGCGCCGTACTTGCACCGGACGCCCGCCGCACCGTTCGCCTTGTCCGCTGATGTCTACTAAGCAACCTTCTTCTTGTAGATGTTGTTGGGACTCCAAGTGCAGAGGTTTGTAGGACAGTGGCAAATTTCCCTCAAGTGGATGACCTAAGGTTTATCAATCCGTGGGAGGCGTAGGATGAAGATGGTCTCTCTCAAACAAACCTGCAACCAAATAACAAAGAGTCTCTTGTGTCCGCAACACACCCAATACAAAGATAAATTGTAAAGGTGCACTAGTTCGGCGAAGAGATGGTAGATATAGGTTTTTGTAATCTGAAATTATAAAAACAGCAAGGTAGGAAGTAACAAAGTGAGTGAAAATGGTATTGCAATGCTTTGAAACAAGGCCTAGGGTTCATACTTTCAATAGTGCAAGTTCTCTCAACCATGATAACATAATTAGATCATATAACAATCCCTCAACATGTAACAAAGATTCACTCCAAAGTCACGAATAGTGGAGAACAAACGAAGAGATTATTGTAGGGTACAAAACCACCTCAAAGTTATTCTTTCCAATGAATCCATTGGGCTACTCCTATAAGTGTCAGAAACATCCCTAGAGTTCGTAGTAAAATAACACCTTAAGACACACATCAACCAAAATGCTAATGTCCCCTAGATACTCGAATGTCACCACAAGTATCTGCGGGTTTGATAATATGATATGCATCACACAATCTCAGATTCATCTATTCCAACCAACACCAAGAACTTCAAAGAGTGCCCCAAAGTTTGTACCAGAGAGTGAAGACAAAAATGTGTGCCAACCCCTATTCATAAGTTCACAAGGTCACAGAACGCACAAGTTGATCACCAAAACATACATCAAGTGGATCACGTGAATATCACATTGTCACCACAGGTAAGCACATGCAAGACATACATCAAGTGTTCTCAAATCGTTAAAGACTCAATCCGATAAGATAACTTCAAACGGAAAACTCAATCCGTTACAAGAAGGTAGAGGGGGAGAAACATCATAAGATCCAACTATAATAGCAAAGCTCGCGATACATCAAGATCGTGTCGAATCAAGAACACGAGAGAGAGAGAGAGAGAGAGAGAGAGATCAAACACATAGCTACTGGTACATACCCTCATCCCCGAGGGTGAATTACTCCCTCCTCATCATGGAGAGCGTCGGGATGATGAAGATGTCCACCGGTGATGGATCCCCCTCCGGCAGGGTGCTGGAACAGGTTCATGCTTGGTTTTTGGTGGCTACAAAGGCTTGCGGCGGCGGAACTCCCGATCTTGGTTATGTTCTAGAAGTTTGGGGATATATAAGAGGTGTTGGCGTCGGGAACAAGTCAGGGGTCCCCGAGTGAACCACGAGGTAGGGGGCGCGCCCAGGGGTAGGGCGCTCCCTCCATCCTCATGGTGGCCTCGGGGCTCTTCTGGTCCATCTCCGATGCTCCGTGGGCTTCTTCTGGTCCAAAACCAATCTCCGTAAATTTTCACGTCAATTGGACTCCATTTGGTATTCCTTTTCTGTAGAACTCAAAACTAGGTTAATAGGTTAGTCCCAAAAATCATATAAAATAGCACATAAATGCATACAAAACATCCAAGATACATAATATAATAGCACAGAACAATCAAAAATTGTAGATATGTTGGAGACGTATCAAGCATCCGCAAGCTTAATTCTTGCTCGTCCTCGAGTAGGTAAATGATAAAAGAAATAATTTATGAAGTGTGAATGCTAGCAGGTGCACAAGTTTGATCAATGATAATTTCAATCACCTTTTATAGCATCATTATGTCATAAGAGTAGCTCATCTCATAAAACTTCTCATGATCAAGTAACAAGCTATTCACATGTTAAAGCATAGACCATAAAATTTCTTGAAAACTAACAAACTATGTTCTTAGTCATCAAACAATTGCAATTCATCTTATTTTTAGGAAGGGTCTATGTAAGAGCTTTGATTTAGCAAATCCCACATACTTAACTATAATATAGTCTTCCATGATTGCTACCACCACTACTGCAAGATGCTGCTAATGCGACACTACGATCAGAGATCCTTCGAGAAACTGGGTGTGATGCAATAATCGCAAAAGGTGGTGTCAGAGAACCGTAAAAAATGTCCAAAATGTTTGCGATGACGGATGCATCAAACACGGTTGGAACTTTAGTTACGTGTGCGATGCTGGGCATACAGTTGATCTAGCCGAACTGTTTGCGATGAGGAAGAACAACAAAAACGGGCAGCCATAACAATGTGTGTGTGATATACGGCATACAGTTCCCTCTGATGAACTATGTTCTATTAGGGAATGCAACAGAAACAATCAGCCAAGTCAAGTGTGTGTGATATATGGCATACGGTTCACTTGGAAAAACTGTTTTCGATTAGGCATGAGAACAGAAATTGTTCATCTTAACAAGATGTGTGTGATATGCAGCATTTACGATTAGCAAAAAGAACACATACGATTCGTGTAAACCAGATGTGTGTGATATGCGGCAAATAACACAGACAATTACTATAGTAAGTTCGTGTGTGATTCTATTCATGCAAAAAACTTTGAAAAATGCAAAATAGTTGCTTGCGGTGGCTAGGAGTATCACACACGATGCATCTGCGAGTACTCATGTGCGATGATCAGTAAGTTACACATAATGAACGGCCGCAAGGGCGATATGCTGATCATGGAGTCTGAGAAGACCGTCGTCGGAAGGCCGTCGACTCAGCTTTTTAGCCTATATTTTATTATAATTGTATGCATATGTAGGTCATGAGTGTTTTGTGCCTTGCCGCATGTGGCATTTTAAATTATCCTGAATATGTAAGACAATTATTAACCGTTGCCATTGTAAATTTTCCTGAACAGCGAGCAGAGCGCACGCAGGGACGCCACAGACACACAAAAAAAGCAGGAATGCCACGGTGAGCAACCATGTGGTCAACCTTCTGGCTCCCCATGGGAGACGCGACGGCACATCCATAGGACACGAATGGTGATATCATGACCGTGTGTGATAGTGGGCAGACACGTACACGTACATCCGAGAACAAGGGCCCATGTTTCGGGATTTCAATGCGTGGCATACGGTTGATCCAAAAGAACTATTTGCGATGAGACGGAACAACAAAAACGGGGCTTTGTGGGCCAGAACCATCAATAAATTTTGACTTCGTTTCTCCTCAAATTGCAGAATACAACACAATAAGTAATTGCAAATCTATTCGCACATACCAAACTAATATGTGTTCACAATGATCAAACTAATATGTGTTCACACTTAGCACTGGGCAAAAAAAACTACCCACTCGAAAATTAGTTGACGGTTCCTGTCCTCATGACCTAAAAAAACTGGTCTTTCCTGTCAAGTCGTCCCGCCATGACCGGTAGGAGGAGTTTCGGGTGGGCATATAACCATGCAAAAAAGACCAAGGCCGCGGAAGCACTAGAGAGGTCCCTCCGCGAAGCAGCAGCTGCAGCAGAGATGTCCCAGCGCGCCGCAGAGCCCTCGAAGGAGCTCTCACGGGCATGCGAGGGCTCTCACAAGCGCACTCGCCGCGTCGGCGATCGCGACGAGCTGGCATTGCTGAAGTCCTTGGCCGGTGACAATGACATTCTCGCTGGCCTCATTAAGCAGCAGGTGCTGGTCGATGGCTTGATGAAGCTGCTCGAGATCAGTGATACCTCGGTTGACAAGGCGACCGACCTCGTCGAGCAACTCAGGGGTGACAATGTGAAGCTCCTCAAGGTGCTCACCGAGAAGGAGGAGGAGGACCCCGGCTGGAAGATGCTGCATGGGCAGAGCAGTGCCTCGGGGATGGCACTGACAGCGGTCGTCGAGGAACTGATGGGTGACTTGAGGAAGATCCGGATTGAGCGCCAGCAGGAGGTGGAGGAATCCGTGGCTGCTTACAAGCAAAGCCGTGAGGAAATGAGGAAGGAGCTGGAGGATGTCATCGCCCGGTGATCCATTGAAGAGGAAATACAGTAGCGATCTAGATCTTTGTATATGATTTCCTTCTTCTCTTGCCACAGTGTCTTCCGAACTTTGCCGCATGTGGCATTTAAAATTATCCGAAATATGTAAGACAATTATTATACGCGCCATTGTAAATTTGTCGTCGTTCTATCTATTGCCATTTTATTTGTCGTCGTATTATCCATTGCCCTATGTGGGAATTTAAATTAGGCCAGAATACAAGTTGAAAACATGAACAAAGCAAATGTTGCCATGGGATCACAACCAAACACCCTCCTTCCACCTCTAAAGTGGCGAAGTTTAATTAACGCATTAATGGCGAAGTTTTGAGTGAGGTAGGCGGAGGCTGGTGCATGGAGGTCAAAGAGCTCACTTCCTGGTGAGCATGGGCGGCCTTACTGCTCGCACGTGTCCCATTGAGCCTGCGAGGTGGACTGGATGCACGCATCCCGTCGAGCCTACGTGGCGGACTACTCGCACGCGTCCCGTCGAGCCTGCACAACAGACTTCTCGAACTCGTCCTGTCTAATCAAACAGATGCACACACGCCACTGAGTATGGTTAAATATTGGCACGGTTCATATAATACAATCATTTGTGATATTATATGTGTCAGCTTATTGTTTCGAAAAGGACTTCGTTGGCTACTAATGTGTGCGCCTCTTCTCAAAGTGGACGAATTTTTTTACCATGGCATATATTTGACATGTCATGAAACCATGCCGAGTTTCATGTTTGTTGGGTGAGTTTTTGATTTACGTGGATTTAAAAACCAAGATTCTCAATGTTTCAGGACGACGACAAGTTTGTAATTCATTCCCATTCCTTAAATGATACCTAAACATGCACCCAATGACACATGTACAATTTCCCACCCATTTTGGGCTTGTAGTTCTAATTTGAATTATGGACTACATTTAATGCATAGAAAACTTAATTAGTAATATATACAATGGCCAAACGAACCCTAAACATGCACCCCAAGGACACATGTACGTTTTTTCTAGCCATTTTGGTGCACTGGAGCATGTATTTGTAGTTCGGACTTGAATTATGGACATTAAATACCTAGAAAACCTAATTAATGAATAAAAAGGGTCAAACGAACCCTGAATAGTTTAGAAGTTCAGCGCAAATCTCCCTTTGTTCCATACGTGTTGAGTGTAAAAAAAACGAGGCTAGAAGAGGGAGCGATTATCGTTTGGCCCACAAGGGGACACGTTTCCCTATCAAAACCATGAGGGTTCTTGTGACAGGCTTCGGTTTGTAAGAGGTTTGTAATAAAGCTTGGCCCAAATTGGCAATGTTTTTACCACGGCATATATGTGCCATGACGTGACACCATGCCACCTTTAATGACCTTCTGGTGAGTTTTGGATTTATGGGGATTTAAAAACCGAGATTCCAAATGTTTGAGTACGAGCCAAGATGCCGGATAGGTTGTAATTCGTTCCCATTCCTTGCTTGGGACATAAACATGCACCCAAGGACACATGCATGTATAATTTTTCTAGCCATTTTGGTGAACTGGAGCATGTATTTGTACTTCAGATTTGAATTATGGACATTAAATGCCTAGGAAACTCAATTAGTGTATGAAAGGGCCAAACGAACCCTAAATAAGTTTAAATTTCAGCATGGATATCATGTAGTTTCATGTTGCCCGTAGAAGAAAATACAAGGCGAAAAGAGGCCGTGATTACATTTCCACAACAAGGGGAACATGTTTCCCCATCGGAACCACAAGGCTTCTTGTTGAGAGAAGCTCCGGTTTGTAAGAGGTTTGTAATAAAGCTTGGCCCAAATTGGCAATGTTTTTACCACGACATATATGTGCCATGACGTGACACCATGCCACCTTTGATGAATTTCTGGTGAGTTTTGGATTTTATGGGGATTTAAAACCCGAGATTCCAAATGTTTGAGGACGAGCCAGGATGGCGGTATGGTTGTAATTCGTTTCCATTCCTGGCATGGGACCTAATTAAACATGCACCCTAGGACACATGCATGTACAATTTTCTAGCCATTTTGGTGAACTTGAGCATGTATTTGTAGTTCAGATTTGAATTATGGACATTAAATGCCTAGGAAACTCAATTAGTGTATAAAAAGGCCAAACGAACCCTGAATAGGTTTAAATTTCAGCACGGATATCATGTAGTTCCATGTTGGCCGTAGAAGAAAATACAAGGAGAAAAGAGGCCGTGATTATGCTTCGACAACAAGGGGAACACGTTTCCCTATCGGAACCACAAGGCTTCTTGTTGAGAGAAGCTCTGGTTTGCAAGAGGTTCGTAATAAAGCTTAGCCCAAATTGGACAATGTTTTTACCACGACATATATGTGCCATGACGAGACACCATGCCTTCGAATGATATTGTCCATTTTGGACATGAAGTGCATCCAGTTTTTTCCTTAACCCTCTCAACTTTTTAGAACATGTTATGCGGGTGAAATGATGATACCATGCCAACTTTCAACTTTTTCAGAGTTCATTTCAAGTGCTTTTCAATTTCAGGGTGATTTAGCTCAAAAAATCAGTAAATGCATGAAAAATACCAAATGAAGTTAGAAAGAGTTGAAAATTGATGATGTGGCTTTGAAAGGTGCATTTTGAAGACACAAAAAGTCTGGAGTTCAAATAAGTTCAAAAAAATGAAATTCCTTTGTAACAGATGAGTTTTTGTTCGAAACACTGATATTTCGAATGAGATTGTCCATTTTCCACATGAAGTGCATCCAGTTTTTGCCGTAACCCTCTCAACTTTTTAGAACATGCTATGTGGGTGAAATGATGACACCATGTCCACTTTCAACCTTTTCAGAGTTCATTTGAGGTTTGTAATATAGCTTGGCCCAAATTGGACAATGTTTTTACCACGACATATATGCGCCATGACGTGACACCATGCCAACTTTCATGACTTTCTGGTGAATTTAGGATTTACGGGGATTTAAAAACCGAGATTCTAAATGTTTGAGGACGAGCCAGGACGCCGATACGGTTGTAATTCATTCCCATTCCTGGCATGGGACCTAAACATGCACCAAAGGACACATGTATGATTTTTCTAGCCATTTTGGTGAACTGGAGCATGTATTTGAAGTTCAGATTTAAATTATGGACATTAAATGCCTAGGAAACTCAATTAGTGTATAAAAAGGCCAAATGAAAGCCGTGTGCCTACCAAACCATGGCTGATGCCACCCGCGATCTGAGTCATGTGTTCTGATTGGCCAGAACCCAAACCCCACAAATTGTTCGTATGCACCGTTTGATGCTCCCAGATCGAACGACAACACTCAGCCCTTTCGACAGCACATGCAGTACATGGGTAGGCATTGTGCGCATGCGTCGTGCTAGCTCACGCTTCCTTCTCTTGTATGTTTTCTAAACAAGCTACCGCTCCTATCATCGGTTTCCTGCCTCTTCTCCCATCGGTTTCCCGCTACCAGTGGCAGTGCTCATTGAAGGCTAGGCAGCGACACACCAGCCATCACACACATTTTATAAAATAACAAATGTGCGCGAGCAAAATGGCGCAGGTACTGGCTTAGCCATGTGCGATGCAAGTGCGCTATAAAATCATCACGACTGTGCAAGCACAAGCAAATGGTGGAGGTACTGGTTTAACCGTGTGCGATGCAAGTGAACTGTGAAATCACCATGACTGCGCAAGCGCTAGCAAAATGGTGCATGTATTGGCTTAATCGTGTGTGATGCAAGTGCGCTGTAAAATCACCACGACTGCGCAAGCGTGAGCAAAATGGTGCAGGTACTGGCTTAACCGTGTGCGTTGCAACTACATTGTGAAATCACCATGACTGCGCAAGCTAAAGGCAAGTGAGTTTATTTAGAAATTAGAATGAACCATGTGTGATAGACCAACTAGCTAGAAATATAAAGGCAAACTACCCGCCTTGAGCGTTGCAAAAATCGGCGGTTCCGCCACATTTTGTTATTATCATACGCGCATATTCTTATTGGACCATGCGCGATCTTGGGCACTCCCTCCCCGCATTGATTCCTTTACCCAAATTTTAGTAGCCGCCGTACTTCAACCGTCGCCCACACTTCTCCAGCACCGACCATATAATAAAATTGCAGTAACCGAGGTATTTGAACCGTCTCCCTCCCTCATCCACCACCATCTCCGCCCACCATTACTATAATTTTCAGTTGTCGCGGTGTATCCTCAAACACCACAACCCCCCCACCACCACCATAGTCCCCCACCCGCCCGCTCACCCCTGGAACCCTAGCTCGCGGGCGATGCCGGCGCCACCGCCAACCCATGCCGGTCTGCCCGTTCCTCCTAGCTTAGATAATAAAGTTCAGGTTACCCAGTGATTCCCATACCGTCGCCCCACTCCCCTGAGATTTTAGATGAGGCTTGTGGTGTTCCTCCCCGCTAGATCCACATCCCCTATTCCAGAATGTCGCAGTCTAAGATCGACCACGTATCCCGCGGAGCCGGACGAGCGTTCGGCCAAGAAGTGGTTTATCATGGCCTCTCCAGCGGACGTTAGCGAGGTGGCCGCCGTTCGCCCCGACCTATCGATCCTGGAGCAACACGTCACCACCTAAGCCAGCGAAAAATTGACTACGTTGCCATGTCGAAGGCTTCATGTCAGCGGGCTTGCGTATTACTGTATCTTGGGAAAGCTGGCTACGACATCAAGCTCGTCGACAGCGATGGCTTCACACGGGCCATGTCACAGGTTACGTGGTCCATCCCCAACTCCTCTGGTTCAACTACTGTCGATCTCGTTGACGGCCCTACCGCTGATCTCCTTTGCCAAGCGGTCGAGGATTTGCGATCCTTATACGCCATCGAGCCCATTTTATCATTTCTGAAGGACACGTTCTACGGCAGCAGCTTGGAATCTTCAATTGCCAAGTTAGATCTCATCAACCACGACCACGACCACGAGGAGGGTGACGGTGTCAAAACCGGCGGATCTCGGGTAGGGGTCCCAAACTGTGCATCTAAGGTCGATGGTCACAGGAGACGGGGGACATGATGTTTACCCAGGTTTGGGCCCTCTCTATGGAGGTAATACCCTACTTCCTGCTTGATTGATCTTGATGAATATGAGTACTACAAGAGCTGATCTACCACGAGATAGTAATGGCTAAACCCTAGAAGCCTAGCCTATGGGATTATGATTGTGTCCTCTGGACAACCCTAGAAGCCTAGCCTATGATTTGATCTACCACAAGATCGTAATGGCTAAACCCTAGAAGCCTAGCCCTAGGGTTATACAAGGCCACTTACAGAGAAAGGAATCTACTTATCTGAATCGCCAAGCTTGCCTTCCACGCCAAGGAGAATCCCATCCAGACATGGGAAGAAGTCTTTTGTCTTGTATCTTCACAGCCCAACAGTCCGACCCATGTTAATAGTCCGGCTATCCGAGAACCCCTTAATCTAGGACTCCCTCAGTAGCCCCCGGACCAGGCTTCAATGACAAGGTGTCCGGCGCGCAGATTGTCTTCGGCATTGCAAGGCGGGTTCCTTCTCCGATTACGTCAAAGTACCTAACTTAAAGAGCAGTATCTGGCTTTATATTTAATGTCGCACTCATCGGCTTCTGCACCTTCATGATTTCATCTTCCACGTGTCGAGCGAATACGAGAGGTCAGAGCATTTTTGCACATACCACCCTGACCATGAGAGAAAATTGTCTATTTAAAGAGACGGGGATCTTCAGATACAATCCACACCATCTCCACCAAACGCGGCATCCTTGGAGCGTGTTAGCAGAAACCACCCTGACATGGCCAGCGCTCCCAGCTCTTCCTCCCGCCTCCACGGCCCCAAAAATGGCGATTGGGAGAAGTGTTCCGTATCCCATAACCAACTGGTGAAGCTGCAGACATAGGGACACTACTAGGAAAAGGGCTATAGATGGAAATGGCACTAATGGCGCACCAGACATGTGGTGCGCCATTAGTATATACTAATGGCGCACCACCTTCTGATGCGCCATTAGTGTTGAAACTACTAATGGCGCACCCTGCCTACAGTGCGCCATTAGTACCAAATTTTTTTTTGAACTAGTGCGCCTGTCCAAACATACTAATGGCGCACCGTGTGTGTGGTGCGCCATTACTAGTTAAACTAGTAATGGCGCACCATGCCACGGTGCGCCATTAGTAACCTTGGCCACCACTTCCACCGAATGCACCCCCCCCCCCCTGTGGATCGCCTTTTCAGTTTTAAAAAAAATAAAACAAAATGATAAAAATGTCAAAAAAATAAAAGAAAATAAGTTTCCCATGTGATATGTGGCCTAGTTGTTGGGAAAATTTGCAAATATGAATTTTGACTTCATTTGCAAAATCTCGCGAGAATTTGTAAAAATGGGCATAACTTTTGCATACTAACTCGGATGAAAAAGTTTTTTATATGAAAAATCATCTACTCGAAAAGTTACATCCAAATTTAACCGGGGAAACCCCGTTAAACATTTTCAAAATCCTCAAAAACCTAACAGAAAAAAGATACGGGGCTTTTAAGATCTAGAGAGGCAAAAAAAATCAAAAAAAATCAAACTTACTAATGGCGCACCTGCCCATGGTGCGCCATTAGTATCTTCCCTCCTTCAAAATTCAGAATAAGTCAAAAAAATAAAAAAAAATTACTAATGGCGCACCTGACCATGGTGCGCCATTAGTATCTTCCCGCCTTCAAAATTCAAAATAAATCAAAAAAATAAAAAAAATTACTAATGGCGCACCTGACCATGGTGCGCCATTAGTATATTCCCGCCTTCAAAATTCAAAATAAATCAAAAAAATAAAAAAAATTACTAATGGCGCACCTGCCCGCGGTGCACCATTAGTATGCCGTATATATGGCTGGTCCTCTCCTCCTCTCTTCATTTCATCTTCCCTTCTCTCCTCCTCTGCGGCGACCTCCTCCTACCTCCTCCCTCCTCCCTCCTCCCTCCTCCCCTCCCCTCCC
>NC_041383.1:314911954-314921575 GCF_002162155.2 Triticum dicoccoides | reverse complement strand
CAGTGGTGCGCCATTAGTATACCAGATACTAATGGCGCACCACTGGTGCGCCATTAGTAAAAATTACTAATGGCGTGCTGTTAGTGGCGCACCACAGATGCGCCATTAATGGCCATAATAGGTGCGCCATTAGTAGAGGTTTTTCTAGTAGTGGGATCCCCCCCCCCCACAGATCTAGTCCCCATTCGAGCCGGATTAGCTTCCTTTGACGATGGGGAGCAAGCCGAGAAGTTCCCCAACCCATCTAGTGGGGAACGAGTATGCTTTGTTCCCTACTTGCTGAGAGGCATCGGATTTCCAATCCATCCATTCCTCCGAGGTCTACTAGAGTATTATGGCCTCCAACAATGCAAATTCACTCATGCCTCCATTCTGCATATTGCGGGTTACGTCCCTCTTTGCGAGCTTGTCCTGGGCTGTGAGGCCCATTTTGAGTTATGAAAGAAGTTATTCTGCCTCGTCCCTCATAATCAACAGGAATCAATATTTCAATGGGCAGCGCTGAAATATGGCGCATCACAGGGACCTGATACCTGTCTGGCACGCCGAAGAAGGCATCCGAAGAATGGCCTTTCGAATGGTTCTATATTGAGGATGTCTCCCTTCCCGACCCAGTCCGAATGGGTCTACCTAAATTTTCAAGTGCTCCGTTGAAGAAACGCCTCAACTGGCATCCCCGGAGCCTCAGGGAGGAAGATAGCACGGAAGTCCGTCAATTGATGAACAAGATAAAGATGCTCGCTCAGTCCGAATTGTCAATAGTCGATGTTATGGCGATATCCATAATGAGAGGGGTTCAGCCACTCCAATACTGAGGGTATCCTATGTGGCACTTCAACGGAGAAGATGATGCCACCCGCTGCGGTCAGAAGGGTCCGGACACTCCCGCCGCTTTGGCGAAAATACTGTCCGGATTATACAAAGGGGAGAAAGAAGAGTTCATCCGCATTAAGCCCAGAGATGGACTTTCTGTACAACCCTCCCAGCTAGGTGAGTTTCCATCCCCCAACTCAATTTACTCCCTGAGTCAGTTTCCACAAATATTAATCCGTCCATCTGAAACCAGAATGGCGGAAGATTACCAAGGAGTTCCACAGTGATGTACCACAGCCAGAGGATCACAACCGGGCCCTTGACCCCGAATTCATAGAAGATCCGGATATATTCGTGGAACTCGGGGATGGAGTGTTCTACCAGGCGAGCCATAATGGCACAGAACTGGCCATCACCGCTGACTATCCCGTCCTTCTCCCTGCCTCGAATGTAAGTAATCAGGAGACTTATCCTTCGAAAGAATTTCCCATTTCCACCTCACCCACTGCACTATCTTATGCTCTAAAGGGGAGGCGATCAGCGCGCCATGCTGCACTCGAGGCGACTCGCAAGAACATCACGCCTATGCCGGGAAGGCCTTCAAAGAGGAAGGTAAATAGAAGCACGACCGAGCCTTCATCAAAGAGGTGTGGTTTTTTATTGAAGTGTGACGCTATCCATTGTGTCTTATCAGGAAAAACATTCGCCGGACTATGTCTGGGGATCCTGTCGGTCACGCTTCCACTAGCCAGATTCTGGAACCTGTCTCAAGGACTGGGGCTGACATAGGAGTGACACCGAATTGTCCTTCTATAGAGGAGTCAGATGATGTATCCGTCACAAACTCTGAAGTGGAGAGCACCATGAATCATCGGCGTAGGCGGGCCACTCTTCGTGACTCTAGTTTTTCAGAAGAGGCTTTCAACACCTTCAACTCGGGTGATGCATACATCCAAGCTGCTCGAGATGGACTTACTAGAGCCATAGACTAGTATTCGAAAGATATGCGGATAAGTACTCATTTGTACCAAACTGATAATCATATACCAGTAGCCCCCGAGACTTGAAGCAGTTGAAGTAACTGATTTGAGGATCGTTGTATACCCAGGTGCTCACAGAGAAGAACAACATGTTGGCTCAAGAGCTGGATAAATGTCGGAGCGAGCTAGCCACTGCTACCGTCGAACTGGAGAAATCCAAGAAGGCAGAGTATACCTTCCATCGAGAAACATAATCATATACCGGGATTATTAATGCGGGTGCGTTTCTTATGGCAGAGTCGTCAGATCATCCGGGAGAGGTACGAGAAGTTGCATCTGCGGGAGGTCCAGGAGCTCAAAGGCAACTAGCTGCGGGCGAGCATATACTGACGTGGGTCCGAGAGGAGTAAAACAAACTCCAAGATTCCCTCACCAAGCTGGGCGAAGAGATAAAAGATGTGCGGGCTCAGCTGGCTAACTTCGTGAAGGAGAATAAGAAGCTGCGAGGCGGCATATTTAGTATGTGTTTAAACTTACCCCTGCGTAATTAGGCTAGGGAAGGAACTGAAAGAATTATGTCTGTAGGTATGCTGACGGGCTGTCCTGAAGAGGAGGTGTCCGAATCATCGAGCGGTCTGCTACAAGAGCCGTCGCAAATGCATGAGCGAGCTCGACAGACGATGCAGAGTATTGCCAAGGCCTTGTGGCCATCCGACTCCCCTCCACGAAGTATGGAGGAGCTGGTACAGCTATTGTAAGGAGCGGGGTGGCGCTTCCGATATGGAAGATATCGGCCTACCGGGAATGTGCGCGAGAGGCCTGGGCCATGGTGAAAACACGGTATACCAAGCTCAATCTGAATCACATGGCCCGGGTCGGACCTTTAGGGTCAGATGGAGAAGAAATTCCCATTAGTATATGACCAGGTACAAGTAGCCGCCAAATATTCCCAACAGGATTGGCTAGATAGCCTGTTAGATGGCATAGAGGAAGAAGTTTTTGAGTCTAAGTGACTATGTACTTCAATTGACAAATTATGTCTCTAGCTGAATTGTAAAACGATTGTCATGGAGGACCTTTTCGCTTCGACCTCTCGACCCGAAGGTGAGGAGTGCTTCCGAATACCCGCTCGGTAATGTATGCCGAGGTATGCGTGGAAACCAGGCGTAGGGGTCATAGTTGCTTGAACAGACAAGTATCCGGCTAGTTATGTTATATTACATTTCGATCGTAAGAAACATCTTCCAGAGAGAATATTTCCGTTAAGGGTTCCTTTCCCTAGGTCAGCATGCGTTAATGTGTATGTCCGAACTGTGATTGAAAAAACATAGCATACGTAACATCTGGGGGGTCATAGTGTAACGAGTAAAGAACTTCTTTAATCCGCCGACCGAATATTCCCTTAAGAACGCTAGCCTTCGGCTTCACCCAGTCTGAGGTACACATCCGGATGACCCGGCAGTAACAATCGCAGAGGTGCTCCCGTTATGCCCTAGCCGAACTAACGGGAACGTAGGGCATAAGCACAGGAGCCAGGCAACCCAGCTTGGCCAAAAGTTAAGTCATATCGATGCATATAATGGCGAAGAAAAGTTACATATGCGGAAAGGACACATATGTGGTGAGCTTGATGCTCAGAAAATAAGAATAAGCTTCTGTACAAGAAGCCCCCAGGTACAATTGACGTACATATTTGAGAATGTGTGCATCGAAGGCACTACAAAAAAATACACTTCCGTGATGATACGTGTTTGTCACAGTAGGTCGCGTTTTTTGTCATGCATGTACATCCATGACAAATTTATGACAGTATCAAGATAGTCATACCTGTGCTGTCGTAGAAGTGTTCCATGACATTACCAAAATTATCATCACGGAAGTGTCCACTTCCATGATGATAAATCGCGCGTCATAGAAGTGCTTTCGTCAATGGTGACCGACACATGGCATCCACCGTAACGGAACGCTGTTAAGCTATTGGTTCGGGTTTTGGATCCGATAACCCGTTAACAGCCCCGACCAATGGGGATTTTCCACGTGTAAAATCATCATTGGCTGGAAGAAACACGTGTCGGCTCACTGTTGGGACAAATGTCATCCACTCATTGGACAGAAGGCGCCTATGATACGTTGACACGTGGCACGGCCCGACAGAGGCCCATTCCTGTGAAAAGGCCGGCCCATTTGACTTGGTCAAAAGGTGGCGGGCCGGCCCATGGAAAGCATGTTAACGGCATGTTCGCATATAGCCCATTTACAGCCCGCTAACCCAAGGCCCGTTATGCCCTATCCGAATTAGGCCCAGTAGCGTCATCTAGGCCATCCAATATGATTCCAGCCCGTTTTCACTTCTGGCCCATGTATGGCCCATGATGTCTTTCGGCCCATATGAGGCCCTATGTAACTCTTGGCCTATTAACGGCCCATGGTGAAACTGGCCCGCAATGAACAGTGTATCACTTTACACCCATTAATGGCCTGTGGTGAAACTGGCCCGTAATGAACAGTATATCACTTTATACCCATTAAGGGCCCGTTATTTAGTTGGGCCATTTCCAGCAAATGTTATCTTTCGACTTTCTCAGAGCCCATTTATTCTTGGGCTCATTTCCAGCATTCGTTTACTTACGGCCCGTTACTGTCATTTTCTGCCTGTGGGCCAAATTCAGCCCGTGGTTACATCGGCCCATTTGTGGTTCGTTAATACGTTGGGCCATTTTCATAGCGTCATCAAATACGGCCTATTAACGATGGCCCGTTATGGTCATACGGCCCGTATAAGGCCCATTGATGACACGGCCCGTAGAAGGCCCATTGTTTCTACAGCCCGTAGAAGGCCTACTGTTTCTACAGCCCGTAGAAGGCCTATTGTTTCTATGCCCGTAGGAGGCCCAGTGTCACTACAGTAAATATTAGCCCATGGTTATTGTGGCCTAGTTTTAAAAAAGAACTGCACTGACTACAAGCAAACAAATAAACAAGACAACAAGGAGATAAATAAGCAAGCAACTTATGCTAGGCTATCACGGCTATTACACATATTACATCCACTGGCCATCAAAGTTCGCCACCAGTGCAAATATAGGGAACAAAGCAGTATATCATATACACTGGTTGTCAAAGTTGGCGACCAGCGCAAATAAACGCCGTAGCAAAACAAATCCAGAATTGAAACCACTTCAGAAGATCTCAAGAAACAATATCCTGTGTACCCATAATGCTGGCAAGATGCTTAGCAAGCTTATTAACTTTCTCTTGTTTGGCGCTTAAATCCTCCAGCGCTTGCTGTTGCACCAGAAAATATGCATTTGAATTCTGCAGGGACTTCCTCAGTCCTTCAGCTTCCTGTCGCAGCACATCTGATCGATGTCTTTCAACTTGAAGTTGAGACTCAAGAAGAAGAACTGATTCAGGCAGCTAGTTCGAAGAGCTTGTACCAGCAGTAGTGGCCAGTAACTCGAACACTACATCAACATAGGACTTTTGGGTTCCCTCACTGTTGTCAAGATAGTTTTTATCAGCTTTCTTCTTGAACCTTATCTGCATTACTTCCTTTACCATTGGATAACGTGGTACTGTTCTCCAATATTTTGTCTGCATTCTAAAAGAGAAACAAGCAGACACCATCACATGTTTACCATGTTGTATATGAAACTCATTTTGGTAATGAGTTCAGTAGTAAAGTGGACAGGATAACAGCATGAAACAAACATATATCTATGTACCATGGTTACTTTATGGTCTATACCATTCTAGTTTTTGTTGCCAAATCAAGATAGAGACACAATTCGAATAATATTTGTTCAAGACAAAGCAGAATAGACAGAATATAAGTGTCGGTAACTATAGAGCAATGACAACACTTGTAATGTGCATGACATGACAACATAACTGTTTATTCAATTGAAACTGAAATCAACATAGAGCAGGTTACAACAGCAAACCAGTTAAAGAAACAGGTTTAAAACATACCTTTGCGCCATTGGAGTTTCAATTCCATCCTTCAAATTTGAAAATAGTTGGTATGAGTAAATACAGTAATGCAAGAGCAAAGGAGTATGAACCATAGGTACAAAACCTGACCCGAGAACAAATATTCTTCTCCTTTAAGCGTTGAGTTGGGATTCAGAGTGGTGGTCCTCATGCTTTGGGCACTACAGTACCCTTACTAACTGCTCGTGTTTGGGTGCTCTGTGGTGGATACGGTGCTGTGTCAACTGGAACTGGGTTACTATCTGCCAGGGTTGGGGTTAGAAGAGGTGTAGCTGGTTCTCTGTCCAACTGGGTTGGGGTACAATCTGCGGGAGTCTGGGTTATGTGTGGTGGATCTGGTCCTTGGGCAAGTACAACCATGGTTCTATCTGCATCAACTGGTAGCACTATCTTTTCTGAAGACCGTGTTGTTACGCCCTTAGATACTGCCATCACGCTCTCCAATTCAAATGGCTGATAAACAAGAAAAGTAATTGAAAGTATAGACATTGTATGATAGACAGGTGCAATGGATAGTGGGGAATAAAAGAGGGCATGAAATAATTCATATTTATGTTGTCTAACTAAACATGATAGCATGACACAATTTCACATATATGATGGCTAACTAAACAGGATAGCATGACACAATTTCACATTATGATGGCTAACTAAAAAAGATGGAAAGACATAGTTCAAAATATGAGACTATGTAAACAGGATGACATGACATAACTATATAATGTGTTTATTAAATAGGTTGGCATGCCATAATTCACATACATTCATGAATAGAATGCCATAATTCTAAATATGATGACTTTAAACACTAAACATGATGAGATGATATAACTATATGATGTCTTTATTAAATGAGTTGCCATGCCATAATTCAAATAGATGATGTGTATGTACTATGTAAACATGATGGCATGATATAATTCAAATATATGATTTATATAGTAAGTAAGTAAGCAGATGGCAATCCATATATGATGTAAAAACTAAGCAATGCAAGACAACATGCATGACATGGGTAATATAACCCTGCCAAGTTTGAGCATAGACCTCAGGGGGTAAATAGGACTGGTCATCAGTATCTGAATCCTCCCCTGAGGAGCTCTCTGTAAGCAGCAAGATGTCTGCTTCAGCAGGTGGCATTGTCTGCTCTGAATACCTTGTTTTCACTCCAGATACTTCCAACACCGGTTCAAATGGCTGATGCACAGGAAGAGTAGTTGAATATACAAATGTTGTCGACAAATGGAACACGTAATACAAAAAAATGATAGCATGATATAATTCACATACATGATGATTGGCTAAACAGCATGGCATTGTATAATTCACATATATAATGTCTTGCAACAAGATGGAAATGCATAATTCACATATATGGTAACTAGACACTGAACAGGTGGCATTCACACAAAGCATGTCTAAACTAATCAAATGACATAGCAATGCGAGACACCATACGCACGATATGAGCAACATAACCCTGCCAAGTTAGAGCATACACCTCGGGGGGGGGGGGCGAATAGGACTGGTCATCTATCTCTGAATCCTCCTCTGAGGAGCTATCCGTAACCAGCGAGATATGCGCTTCGTCCGATAGCATAGTCTGCTTGGAAGACCTTGTTTTCATTCCAGAATTTGCCATCACCGTGTCAAATGGCTGATGCACACGAAGAGCAGTTGAATGTACTAACATTGTTGACAAATGTAATATGTAACGAAAAAAAGGATGGCCTGATATAATTTACATATAAGATGACTGGCTAAGTAGGATGGCATTGCAAAATTCACATATATGATGCCTGGCTAAACAAGATGGCGTTGCATAATTCACATAAATGATGAATAAACTAAATAGATGGAATTCGCACAAAGGATGTCTAAACTAAGCAGATCACATATTTGATGTATAAAGTAAGCAATGCAAGATACTATATGCATGATATAACCAACATCAGCATGCCAAGTTAGAGCGAAGACCTCAGGGGGTAAATAGGAGTTATCTTCTCCTTCTGAATCACCCTCAGAACAAATATCTTCCTCTCGATTACAATCGAAATGCGTGGAGGGGGGGCTTCCTTTGCGCCTACCATGGAGCGACGTCTACATGAAATTATATTGCCATGCAAGGCTCGTCTCTTTTGCTCTACATGTTTAGTTCCATTGTTTACAAGAACTATCATGCATAGGAATAAAACATAGTGAGATTATCTAAGGAGTGCATGCAGAAATCCAGAGTGATGGTAGCAACCTATGGATAGACCCAAAACCAATAATAACAGGCAGATAATGGCTTCAGTTAAAAATACAGATAATGGCTTCTTTACTGTTTGTTTCAACTCATATTAGACACCGGAGATTAACCAGATAGTAGATAGATACTATTGATAGCAGCCCCGATATGTACCCCACAACCATTTAAAAACTCAAGTTTGACCATTAGTTTGGAGCTAACTCAGAGTCTAATCGGTGAACAGGATGATAAAGTAGCATGTAATATTAAGTGATGCATAACGTAAGCAGACACGAAAGAGTGCGACCTCTCTTGCGTACCCGTATAGTCCTCGAGGTCATCTCCTCGGTTGATGATGGTAATGCAGTTTTCATGGCTGCCAGCGGCAGGGAAGAAGATCTGAGGTGGCGAAAGACAGTCTGGAGGCCGGATCCCTGCTGTGCTGGACCCTTATGTCGTTGGAGCAGCTGAGCTGGGGTGGATGACGGTGCAGTAGGAGCAGGACAAACCACGCAAGGTTTTCTTTGACAACTATCTGTAAGAGAAGTAATCTGTAAGGGCTCGTTTGGATTGGAGGATTCCAACAATGCAGGGATAGGAAATAGACAGGAATAGGATAGGAATGCACGTGCAAAACAGAGAATTTAAAAACACAGGATTTCTGCCAATCTGGGTGTTTGATTCACAACAATTGGAAGATCACAGGATGCAAAGAAGCATGGTGAGATTAAGTCAAACCACAAGAAAATGTATGGTTATAATGTTATTATGCTACTATCTCTTAGTCTTGTGATTCATGAATAGGAATTTGAAAAGGAGGACAAGTGAAAATTAAAATTCCTACATTTTTTCTTTCAAGGAGACACTAAAGGAACAAATCCGTGTGCTTAGTGGACAATATATATAACATGTAGAGTAAAAAAGAGATGCAACAAGTGTACAAACTCTTTGGCGAAGCCATGTCGATCTTAGCGTGATTGGGTTGGCCGGTGAGGACGCTCCGGCTGACTTTGCTGTCGGAGGAGCGGAAGAAGATCTTAGGCGTCTGGAGATGGAGCCCGAGGTACTGCTCCGCTGTGATGGAGGGTTTCGTCGTTGGAGCAGCTCTGGTGAGTTGTACGACGCCGAGGCTGAAGCAGGACAAGAGAGACAAGGAACAACGTTAACCTGAGTGGAATTCTAATAGCATCTCCAATACATGACGTAAAATACATAACCACAAAGTGGTAGATGTAAAATACATCAGCCGCTCATCTCTGAACTTAACTGTCGAAACTGAACTTAACTGTCGAAACTGAACTTAATTGTCGAAACTGAAACTAACTGTCGAAACTGAATTTTGCTGTCGAAACTGAATTTTGTTATCGAAACTGAACGCACTAGCAAGGTGAGGCTACACGTCGGTCGACTGACTTTTTCATCTCTGGTCAGTCGATTTTGCAGCCGTTGGATACGAAATCAAGGGCCTGCGGTTCATCGTCAAGCTCCACCCCCCTGAGCCACTAGCCACCACCGGCCAAACAGCAGCCCCCCGCCACCCGCGGCCGGTGGTACGCCTCCCCGGCCGCACCGAAAACACTCCCCACCACCGGTCCGCCGCCGCCC
>NC_041383.1:314908329-314911262 GCF_002162155.2 Triticum dicoccoides | reverse complement strand
CCACGCCACCGCCCCGCCAACACCGGCGACCACCGCCCCCATCCTGAACCCTAAGATAGATAGTGGGGTACCTCTCCGGCGAGCCCCCCTCCCCGCTGCGGCTGGTTCTTCCTTCACCCAGGCGAGCCCACCCCTTGAAAATCGACTGGCCCAAATGTCAATTCAGTCGACTGAAGTGTAGCCAAATCGGAGCAGCATTGCAAGCAAGAGCAAGAGCGAGAGCAGCAGCATGAGCAAGAGCAATAGCAAGAGCAGACCAGGCAGGGGACCGAGAGCAAGAGCAGAGCAGCAGCATGAGTGAGAGCTAAAGCAGCAGTAGCTCCTACTGATACAGACGTCGCCGCCGAGGGAGCGCCGCCATGGAGGAAGTGGCCGGCGACGCCGCCGTGGATGGAGCCACGCCGTGTCGGCTCGGGACCGAGCGCCGGCAGCACCGTGAGACCGAATCAAGAAGAAAATGCGGTGATTAGTGTACAACCTCTTTGGTGGCGCCGATTAGGCCGCAACTTCATCCAAGGAATCGGTGATGATGATGCTCTTCTGGTGGTGCAGGTGAAGACGGCGGTGTGGGAATGGAGGTGGCGCAAAAGACGAGGGGAACGCCAAGGCAGCTCCTTGGAGTTGGAGGACAGGGTGGCTAAACTGGCGGGATGATGAGATCGATGAAGGATCCTCATCTGGTACGGTGGATGAGGGACGTCGAGGTGTTGCTGTGGACGACATCGTCGGGGAAGAGGCTCCAGCTGGGTGGCGGACGGAGCAGGGTGTGGGGTTTCGTCGCGGCTTTTCGCGGCCTCGGTCTACGAATGGGTGGGCGGATGGGATGGCAGTGGGGAACCATGGCTTAGAGACACGCTTGTCCAAAATGTGGGGTAAGTTATGAAAGTACCCCCACCGATTTGAGGCGGTTCTTTCGGTTCAGGGGTACCACGGGCATTTCGCGTGTTGGGATTTCATAGGAGGTGGGAGTTTTCGCGTGTGTTGTAATTTAGGAATAGCAAGGCGCAGGTTGAGATGGTGGGAGTTGTCGGAGCACAATGAGAGAAAGATATATCTTAAATATTTCGGGCTAACAAGGCGCGGGTTGAAATTTCCGGACAAGCCTAACGTGTACTGTACCAAATCAATGCGCACTACAAATGTCATTCAAAACTTTGAATTCATGTTATGTTCAATTAAAATATTTTGCTACGTGTATAATGCATGCAACCTACTACTCAAATGAACGTTTTAGTGCATTCCAAACATATATACCACCGCTTCAATATGAACTAAATTTGAATAAGATCTACAGTAATGATTGTTGTGAAGTCAAAGCATTTGAATTTATTTATCTATTTTAGTAATATCTACAATCATCATTATTGTCAATTTAAACCATCGTTTGTGTATTATCTTCACAGCACACCACATGATTAGTCTCGAGTTACATATGAACTATGTGTACTATATGAACTCGAACTAGATTTTTTGGATCCACTTTATTTTGATTTCAAATCACATTACATTTCTAGCTCTAGCTAGATCTTCATAATCTAAACCATGTCTCATATGTATAATGTGTTTATCACATTATGTATGGTGCCCCGCCCCCTACGCCTACAAGTATTCAGATGTGAGTTGCAAACACCACACATTACCACAAATTCAAATAAAATGTGAGAATGTTCGATATATAGTATTGTTTAGATTGCTCGATATTTAGTTGTAGGCTGCAAATGCCGCACATTATCACAAATTCAAATAAAATGTGAGATTGTTTGATGTATAGTATGGTTTAGATTGTTCGGCATTTAGCTATGAGTTGCAAACGCCATGCATTATCACATTATGGTATAACATGTGCACATCACGTGTATCACCGCTATATTCATGCATGCAATGTTTAAAACACTATGATATCCTATTCAAATATATGAATCCGCTTTCATATCAAATTATGATATTTGTTAGTCTCTTACACCCACACAATCCTCTAACCTTTGGAGCTACCACTAACTTTCTCTCGTGCATGCACACGCCCTCCTCGCCCTCCCCCTCCCTCGGCATTCTATCCACCGGGCACATTCATTTTTTTCTTTAGGTCGTTCTCCCAGAGTCTCCACAACTCCTTTCCGACACACACCGATCGATAAACCTCTCCAGCGATGCCTGCCTACAGCATGCACACACAGCTTCAATCTCCTCCTTTTTGTGTCCTTGCCTCGTGTCTCTCATATGGTCAGACACACGTGTAAACTCTTGCCCCTCTTTTCATCGATCTCACAACCGCACACTCCTCCCCCTATCTAGCTAGTAGTTGGGCCTCTTGCACCACCTCCTAGCTCCATTCTCTCTGTCTATCCGTCTCACTGGGCCTTATTTGCCTCTAACAAATGGACGTACACGGACCAATCTCTCGCTATACATATAGCCAGCTAGGTCCTTATAACTCGTTTTTACCCACACATCGAACGATCTACCTCATTAGTTGTGTCTCTCCCTTCCTCCGACAAACCACAATTGATCTACTGATCTAGTTAGGCTTGCTTACCAAACACATGGTTCCCCTTCATCATCCATGGATGCGTCTCGACAGATCTACTGATTACATTGCAGTTCTACCCTCAGTTTGTCTAGTAGGCCTCCCCCAACATCTCCGAGAAGCAACTCCATCACCCATCCAGCACTCTACCCCTCTCCCTCCCTCTCCCTCCCTCCCTCTCTCTCTCCTCTCTCTCTGTCCCATCATATTTCCCGTCCTTCAGTTATGTATGGATGTCGACCGATCTCCCTCAAGACATAGTTGGGTCTCTCCTTCTCAACACATATATGAGTCGTTCTACCTCTATAGTTAGGCATGTGCCTACCCCTCCCCCCACCCCCCCACACACACCGATACATCAAGCGCTCTAGTCATGTCTCCCTGCCACACACAAACTTGACATGTGCCC
>NC_041383.1:314828476-314907964 GCF_002162155.2 Triticum dicoccoides | reverse complement strand
CCACCACCACAAAATGAAAAACACTCACGAATGCGGTTTGTATCTCTCACACACACCCATGTAGGTGGGGGACGTGCACGAAGAGAAGAGGTGCATGCATGGTGCACGTACTCCCGTCTCTTTCCCAACCACACCCGCGCGTGTACATGCTGGAGCTCAGTTCCATACGAAAAAGGCAGCCCACATGGTAATTTGGCATGTGTACTGGTTGTCCACTTGGTGGAGGGAGGATCGTCTACCATGGGTGAACAAACAAATTGCGACTTGACACATTATGTTAAATTAAAAAAAGAGGCAAACCATGTGGGGACTACCGTAGAGGCAAGGCTCTATACACTGGAGTACTTTTGATGTGTCTCGTCCACTCGCAAAACGAGGAGAAGCATGCTTAGTACGCCATCTCCCCCGCCCACGGGCGCGGTGGCTCGCAGGATGAGGTGAAGCTTGCTCCGCCTTACGCCCGCTCCCTCGCCCATGCGCGCGGTGGCTCGTAGGACGAGGAGAAAAATTTACTACTCCCTCCGTTTACTCCTCATCTCTACTGCCTTGGTTATAGAGATTATATCATATTGTTTGGAATATATATATGTCCTTTAGTAAATTTCAATATGAACTACTAGTACATACTCCAAACACTGATGTATATAGACGTATTTTAGAGTTTACATTCACTCATTTTGCTCCGTATGTAGTAGCACTCTCCCTCGCCCCTCGACCCTCGCCCACGTGGTGGACGTGCACCAATTCATTCGGTCTCATCTAACCAGAACGATATATACTGCACTACCATTATTGCTCGACTTCCCGAAGAGGCGAAGAGCCAATCGCAAGGTTAATATTTTGGAGATGCCAAGCGCAAGGTTATAGGAGAACGAGTAGTAGGTGCCACGTCATTTATAAATAATTTTTTTCTTCAGTGGCACGTACGCAATATGATAGGTTCATATGGAGAGAAAAGGAAACCGCTCCACTATATACATAGTCAGGACGGGCCAGCCTACACGGTTGCTTGCTGGGGTTGCTCTCTTCACACTCTCTCGCACAAAATGACTGTGGCCACATCTCCAACATCCCCGTGGATCATGTCCGCTTGGGGAAGGGGTGGATGCTTAGTGTAGATGAAGTGGCCGTCGTCGACGGCGAAAACCCACTGTCGGCACGTCCCTATCAGGGGTCCCCGCCGTTCTCTCTCACAAAGCCGGTGAGGTTCCCTTCGTCCCTTGCTCACTGCCGCGACGTGGGCAGTTGCCGCCTCCCGCTGCCCTCCTCAGGGTTGAGCTACGTCCCTCAGGTACAACTCCCTTTACAGCCGGCTTGCACCACTGCTCCAGCTACCCACATCACTCCCTGTGGATATTTCTCTACTTCTTTTCCCCGCACATACCTGATACCTCTACTGGCTTCTATGTACTGTATTTGTGATGAGTTTATGTCTCCTCAACTAGTCCCAGTAATCTTATTCTAATCACACTTCTTCAATTTCTTTGCCACAGGGATGCTCATCTCGATTTTGGTGAAACTGCACAAAATGATCCGATGGTCACAAGGTTGCAAACTTTATTTATTAGGAAGCTCGAACGTTGTCATCAAATTGAAGCCTGGTTAGGGTTCACGGTTCAAGGTCTAGGGACTGCATGGATTGTTTTTTTTTCTTTAGCTGCCTCTATTCCAAAATAAGTGTCAACTTTAGTAGTAGTACAACTTTGTACTAAAGTTTGCACAAAGTTGAGACACTTATTTTGAAATGGAGGGAGTACATATTTGCTATGATCTGTCAATCATTGAGATGCAATAGCATGCATGTTAGTCTCGTTTGTATTTGATGAAATGTTGCAACGGGCAACCTTGGACGCAAGATACATGTAACAGGAGCTGGAAGCTTCATAGCATTGTACAAATTTATCTCGCTGATAAATTACAGTATGTACTAGTACTATACTAGTACTTCCTCCATTCCTAAATATAAGTCTTTGTAGAGATTTCACCATGAACCACATGCGCATGTATATAGATGCATTTTAAGTGTAGATTCATTCATTTTGCTCCGTATGTAGTTCACCTAGTGGAATCTCTACAAAGACTTATCTACTAGTAATAGCTAGTCCCCACTACTAGGAATTCTCTATCCTCTCCGTGAGCCACATCATCAAAATTGACGTAGCCGTTAGATGAAGTAAATCAGTCATAATAGCCGTCTGATCTAGACGTTGAGAGGCTCCGCACTAAGCCACATGCAAGCATGCAAAAATACCGTGGCACATGCATGTGAGTGGGTTTTAAATCACATCAACATGTCTACATGCAAACATGCACCGGTAGCATGCATGTAAGTGAGCTTTTAAGTCCCATTAACATGTCAAAAAGAAAAATATATTCCCATTATGCAGTAGGAGTTTGCGGATCTTTTTTCCTTACGTGGGATGATCTAAATGATGATGGGAGTTTATTTAGTTTGGCTACCACATTTGTCATGCGGTTATAGATTTTTTTAGTTCTATGAAATCGATAATTTTGTGCAGAGAGGTATACCGCTGTTCCGCGGCAACGCACGGGGACTCATCTAGTAATATTTAGGAACGGAGGGAGTACTATGTAAAGAGTTAGGTGCCGCACGGTGATAGTGTGAGCTGGGCCATGTAATCACTGAGCCTGTGTGTTTTCACTGCTCTTGCACTGCTCCGCTGTAAGAATGGAGAAAATTGTAATCTACTACCTCCTTTCGCTGAAAGCGTGGGACATCCAGCAGTCCTACCACCTCAGTAATAAAGACCAATGAGCCGTCAAATCACATAGACCCAGCAGTAAGTTGGACGGACGAAGCAACCATCACTCTTGCGCTAGTGAGAGGTCGCGTCCGCTCTGCCCGAGCATGAATGCGGCACCGATTCTTTGGAGCGGCGCTGACGTTTCGGGCGGGAAGCGCGCGAGCGATGGACTGGCTTTGGGTGGGCCAGGCTGGTCAGGAGCGGGCGTGGCAGCTATCTGCATGTCCCTACCGGACATGCCAGGAAATGAGAGGATGCACCGACTCTCGCGGCTAAAATCGTACACTACACACCATCTCTCTGTAGGAGTAGGTCGATCTGTCGCACTCTCTAACACACACATGCTGTTAAACACACACACGCACACGCATGCACCTTCTAACGTGACTTATTACACCTAGACGGAGGGAGTAGTAAGTATATGAGATACGGTGGCACACTAAATTAAGTCGAATACAAGTGCCCAAAATTTGTGTGCATGTTATAATAAGGATTCACTTAAAATAGTACGTGAGCGAACAGAGGGATCAATTGGACAGTGTTCCCGAGCAGTAGCGAGATGTGTGAGGTAGTAAGATACACCGCTGGCGCTTTTTATTTTTCTTATTAATTTGTTTGTTTCACCCTCTGACTGGTGGGACCCAACGTACTACGTGGAGAGAGGTAAGGTGACTAAGGCTACATTATTTCTGCACCACTGTCAGTAGTCTTACCACCAAAGCCACATGACACGATTATGATTGAAATCCTAATGACTCCCACACACACACACAAAAAGACGGCATGCCTGTCACACGAATGTAGGAATGTATAAAGGGCTATTTTCCTCTCGTTGAACATAACGGGAGGGTTGTGTAGCTGGTTAGCCTGTTCGCTCATCAAACTTGAGGTCTCGGGTTCGATAACTACACTTGAGCATAATTTTTGCCGGGAGGATTCTTTGACTGGTCAAAATGTTTTCTAGAGTATGCATGCTTCACACTCTCTCTCCAGTATATATATACACGCTTGAGCCTCAGCGCTTGTAGTTGCTCTCTTCATACTCTCTCGCCCTCTCCCGCTGGAGCCTCAGCGCTCGTAGTTTCTCTCTTCACACTCGCTCGCCCTCTCCAGATCTAAACAAGACTTCGTTGGCCTCTCTCTCTCCCCTCACTGCTGATCAAAGAGCCGGCATGATCCGTCCGCCGGGAAGGGAAGCAGGCTTAACGCTGTCGCCGTCGGCGAGGGAGGGAATCCACTACTGGCGCAGCTGTTCACTTTCCACCCAGCAGCGGCGCGGGAGGGCCTCCGACCCCTTCTTCTTCGCCGCCGTCCCGTCTCCCACCGAACCATGCCCCAAGAACCTTAAGGTGTATTTTACTTACTCCACATGCATTGCTCTAGCTGCATGTATACCATGAATCTAGGACGTGGTTCAAATAGGAAAGGAGTGGGGGAAAGTAGTGGGAAAAGTTGTATATAGCATGAATCTAGGACGTGTTTCAAAGAGGAAATGAAGGGGGGAAGTTGTATAGCATGAATCTAGGACGTGGTTCAAAGGGGAAAGGAATGGGGGAAAGTAGTCGGGAAAGTTGTATCGCATAAATCTAGGACGTGGTTCAAAGAGGAAAGAAAGGGGCGAAAGTACTAGTTCAAAAAGGAAAGGAAGGGACAAGGCTGTAGAGTTTGAACAGGACTAGATTTGTTGCGCTCACATAGGGAAAGGTGTCTAAAGATAACAAAACTAGGACCAACACAAATATGCTCCTTGGTTGTTTGTTCTTTGTTGCAACAGACTGTGCATGACCATAGTACATCGGTAGATGCACATGGTGCTGGGGCGTCCACTGTCCCGTGCAACTCATTAGCTGTTGTTAATCTAAGGCTCTGCTTGGTTAAACACTCCCTAGTCCCTACCTGCTTGGTTCTAGGGACTAAACATGGACTAGAGGTTATTAAATGACATGATAAAAGACCATGTTATCCCTAGTAATGAACTAATAGAAACAAGGTGCGATGTGTGGCAGGGGCAACTGTTGGAAAAAGTCCCAAAAAGACTCCCTCGGGGTCTTCTTTCTTTAGTCCCAAATGCCCACTTTTAGTCCCTAAAAGTCCCTCTTGTTTGGTTTAGATGTGACTGACACAGAGTTTTTTAGTCCCTACACCAAAATGTCCGTGTAAACAAACACCCTCTAATAATGCCGCTGGAAAATTGATGCAATGCCACAGTTAAAAGAAAATTACATGTTTAACGAATTTTATTGTTAATTTAATCTCTGTTAATATTAATCAATGCCACCGTTTGAGAAATGCTACTGTCTTGCTTTCTTTCCCATTTAGATAAGGTAGATGCTTCTTTTTGTTGGTTTCTGTGTCATCCACCGTGATTGACCACTAATTGTTTCCTTTGCACCTCTGTGTAAACAGGGTTATCTACTTCACCTCGTTGCCATTGTGACCTTTTGTTGCACTTCACAAAACACTTTTGTTTTAAGAGTGTTTTGTGCAGTTCAACCAAAATGTCACACCGACAATGTTGCTTGATTGATTGATCTTAGTGGAACTGCACAAGAGGAGATCTTACTTCCTATCTGTTAAGGTGAATTTGGTTCAGATCTTCCTCTTGTGATTTGTTTGAATTCCGCATCATGAGAGGTCAGTACTAGCCTTCTTTCACATGATTCTGCAGTGTGCTTTCATATGTTGTGCTACGTGCACGGTAATGTTGCTTGATTTTAGTGAACTGCACAAATGGAGACAAGACTTCCAATCGGTATGTGCACTGTAATATCCCATTGAGGTAATATAAGGATATTTCACAACTGCTGGCCTGTATTTTGCCACTTTCATCAGAAAATTAAGTTTAGTACTATACTTGTGCTCCCTAATTGACATGCCAAATCTTACATTGAAGGCGAAGCTTGTCTGTTATTGAACCAAGTGATGAAGGGGAAGAACAAGCGGAAAAAACAAATCAACTCCCGGTGCTGTAATGAAGCACTGGAACTGTGATGACTCAAGTAATGATATAGTTTTGCATCTTAATTTATTGCTATGGCTGGAACAAGCAATTGTTTTGCCACTGATTTGATGCCATACGTAATTGTCTCTACTTGTGCAAACAGGGATCTTCTTTGAAGATACCATATATTTTAGTGGAACTGCACAAGAAGATGTTGGAAACATTAAACTAATCGAGGAGTATATAGTAAGCATGGCCACCCCCGTAGATAGCAATAGATGGTTCCGGAGAAGTGCTTCATCTGTATGCTTTACACAATCAGCCTCTTGACAAATGTTGGTACTCACCCACTGATTTCATCCATATGATTGAGCTTTGTCATCTCTATTGGTGTTGTGCTACTGTTTAGATACTATCATGAAAAAGTGGTATTGTCCTCGAGAAGTGCTTCATCTGTGTTGTTTTAAATATTTCCTTTCCTTTTTTTGAGCAAACAGGGATCATCTTCCTCTGAAGAAGAATATGGAGTACGTGAAGTGACTAGTTCCGATTATGCCAGGATGAAGAAGCCCTGTCTATCTTCTCATCAGAAGGAGCAGTTGAAGGATAGTTACATTACTCCCAACAAGACCAAACTAACTTCAGCTCAGAAGGACTGACAAATCTCCATTTTTTTGCTGTGATGCGCGACTACAATGTTGTTCTAGGATTCTTTCAGGTGAGTTCCATTTTTCTAAAAGTGTGCTCTACATGGACCATGTATGTGCCTATTGAAACTGTCAATTCATAGTACAGTTTGCTTTATACTAATCACTTTTTTGTATTTGTGCAAACAGGGGTGCTCAGCTTGATTTCAACGGGAACTGCACAAAATGTTCATGAATACATCGAATCATTCATTTCCACCACAAGAAAGGAGGTGCCCATAAGTTCAAGGCGTTGCAACATATAAGGGCGAAATCATACAAACTACGCGCGAATTTGGTTGATTTTGGTGGAACTGCACAAAAAGAACAGCTGGTTTATTAGCACGAGGTGCCATGTCAATGTCCGAACTGCTGGCAAACCCTGCCCATTCCACAATCGTAGGCATTTGCTATTTTGGAATGGGACAACCTTGTCAAATTTTGCTCATTGATTTTAGCAAGATATGAGTTTGATATTTTCGAATGGGATGCCCTTTGTTGTCAGCAGCGTCGATCAATTCTTTCTTTATTCTTTAGTTATGAAGTAAATATTGCCTGTGACATGTGAGTCGCTGAGATGCATAATCATCGATTGTTTTGAATGTTCTCTATGAATTGCCAGGCCTGTGTGTTTGATTGCAATGTACAGAAATGCTAAAAAGCTGCTCAAAATCTTTGTACTCCTTTTGTTCCTTTTTACTTCGCACATTGTGAAAGTGCATACTTTTTTGTATAAGATTGGTCTAAGTAGAGATACTTTGACTGTAGACAAAACTTGTATGCAGACTAGAAAGGACCGGAGGGTGTACATGTGAAACTGTTGCAAACATGGTGATCACCCTGGGAATAATGCTAGTACGTATTGTTTTGCATGTTCATCCAATGCCAGTGATACATGAATTCGAACTAATCAAAATAAATTCATTCATACACGGTCGGATTTCGTATAAACATGCCGGATTTCATTACATTTCATACATTCTTCAACTAAAAAGGGGTGTTTGTGGCCGCATGCATCTCCCAGATGCAGAGGCCGGGGGTCATCCTCCTTTTCTAAGAAAAAACTAAAAAGGGGTGCGCTGGAGGTATAATTAATTAACCGAAGCTACCCACCTGTGTCCCGCTAAGCCGAACAGAAGCTTCAGTGACTTAACTACAAGTGCAGTTGCCTAACTGACATGTGGCCTGTCGGGCCCATGTGTCAGTCAGCCAACTGCACCAGCAGTTAAGTAGAAGTAGCATTCTTCTCCAGTGCAGCTCCCCGACTCCATGTCGCCGCCAAGAAGCTAACCGCCGTCAATGGTCAACCCGCCTAGCTTGGCTTCAACTGAAGGGTAGCAGCGGTGGCCTTACTTGGACCCGAGTGGCAGTGACCTACCGTGTTCTACTCTTCCTCGTTTTCTGTGTGGCGCGGCCTCGTTGGCAGCGGGGCCGGGCCTCGGGGGAGCCGGCGATGTCCTCTATCTCATTGCCGGTGGGCGGTGCCTCAGCGGAGCAGTGGAAATCCTCCCCCACGTTGCTGGCAGGGTGGGGCCTCGGCTGAGCCCGCGATGTCCTCTGCCTCGTTGTTGGCGGGGCGGGGCCTCGGCGGAGCCAGCGGTGTCCTATGCCTCGTTGTTGGCGCCGTGGGGCCTCGACGGAGCCGGCGGTGTCCTCTGCCTCGTTGTTGGCGCCGCGGGGCCTCGGCGGAGTAGGGCGTCATCGACGCCAGCGGAGCGGGGACTCATCGGAGTCGGCATTGTCCTCTGCCTCGTCCTCGGTCTCGCCAAACAGCGCCTCGCCCGCTTCATCGCCCTCTTTGCTAGCCTCTTTGTAGGAGGCCGCAGCCTCCGCCACCCGCATGCGGTACCGCCAGCACTCGAGGTGGCCCTTGCAGGCGGAGTGGTACGAGTCGAGCAGCGCCTCCTTCTCCACCCGCTCCGCGGCGATCTACTCCTCCGCCTGTAGGTGCTCCGGGAGGAGATGGTGGTTGTAGGCGGCATCGGCCTGCGCCTCCCAGAACTTCTCCTCACGCATCTGCCTCACCCTATCCATATATTTGGCATGGGCCTCGCCGATGGTCATGGTGCAATGCACCGGTGAGGACGTGCAGAGGAGGGGGGTGGCGCCGGATCGTCGACTACCATGTTCTCCATTGGGACGTCATCGTCCTCCGGCTGCCTTCCGGTCAGCCGGTCGGCAACAATGGCTGCCATCTCCTTTTGGTCCATCGCCCTCCCGTCCCGAAGAGCACTGGAGCACGAGGAAGCCATGGTGGGCAGTAGTGGTGTGGATAGGATAAAGGGAACGGATGCGGATGACTGCGGCTATGTGCTACCTCTTGTGCACTGCGTTGGATTTCCCCGAAGAGTAGAGGATGATGCAGCAAAGTAGCGTAAGTATTTCCCTCAGTTTTTGAGAACCAAGGTATCAATCCAGTAGGAGACCACGCACAAGTCCCTCGTACCTACACAAAACGATAGCTCCTCGCAACCAACGCGATTAGGGGTTGTCAATCCCTTCAGGGTCACTTACGAGAGTGAGATCTGATAGAGATGATAAATAATATTTTTGGTAATTTTTGGTATAGAGATGCAAAGTGAAAAGTAAAAGGCAAAGTAAAAACAAAGCAAGTAATAAAGTAATGGAGATTGATATGATGAGAATAGACCCGGGGGCCATAGGTTTCACTAGTGGCTTCTGTCAAGAGCATAGATATTCTACGGTGGGTGAACAAATTACTGTTGAGCAATTGACAGAATTGAGCACAGTTATGAGAATATCTAGAAAATGATCATGTATATAGGCATCACGTCCGAGACAAGTAGATCGAAGCGATTCTGCATCTACCACTATTACTCCACTCATCGACCGCTATCCAGCATGCATCTAGAGTATTAAGTTAAAAAAAGAGTAACGCCTTAAGGAAGATGACATGATGTAGAGGGATAAATTCATGCAATATGATAAAAACCCCATCTTGTTATCCTCGATGGCAGCAATACAATACGTGTCTTGCTGCCCCTTCTGTCACTCGGAAAGGACACCGCAAGATTGAACCCAAAGCTAAGCACTTCTCCCATTGCAAGAACTACCAATCTAGTTGGCCAAACCAAAAGGATAATTCGAAGAGACTTGCAAAGATAACTCAATCATACATAAAAGAATTTAGAGAAGATTCAAATATTGTTCATAGATAAGCTGGATCATAAACCCACAGTTCATCGGTCTCAACAAACACATCGCAAAAAGAAGATTACATCGAATAGATCTCCACGAGAGAGGGGGAGAACATTGTATTGAGATCCAAAAAGAGGGAAGAAGCCATCTAGCTACTAGCTATGGACCCGAAGGTATGAAGTAAACTACTCACACATCATTGGAGGGGCTATCGTGTTGATGTAGAAGCCCTCCGTGGTGGATGCCCCCTCCGGCGGAGCTCCGGAACAGACCCCAAGATGGGATCTCGTGGATACAGAAGGTTGCGGTGGTGGAATTAGGTTTTTGGCTCCCGTTCTGATCGTTTGGGGATACGTAGGTATATATAGGAGGAAGGAGTATGTCGGTGGAGCAACAGGGGGCCCACGAGGAAGGGGGGCGCGCCCCCCACCCTCGTGACCGCCTCTTTTGTTCCTTGGAGCAGGTTCCAAGTCTCATGGATCATGTTCGGTGAGAAAATCACGTTCCCGGAGGTTTCATTCCATTTGGACTCGGTTTGATATTCCGTTTCTTCGAAACACTGAAATAGGCAAAAAAAAACAGCAATTCTGGGCTGGGCCTCCAGTTAATAGGTTAGTCCCAAAAATAATATAAAAGTGGAAAATATAGCTCAATGTAGTCCAAAATAGTAGATAAAGTAGCATGGAGCAATCAAAAATTATAGATACGTTGGAGACGTATCAGGCATCCCCAAGCTTAATTCCTGCTCGTCCTCGAGTAGGTAAATGATAAAAAGAGAATTTTTGATGCGAGTGATACTTTGGCATAATTTCAATGTAAATCTTCTTAATTGTGATATGAATATTCAGATCCGAAAGGTTCAAGACAAAAGTTCATATTGACATTAGAAACAATAATACTTCAAGCATACTAATCAAAGTAATCATGTCTTCTCAAAAGAACATGGCAAAAGAAATTTCATCCCTACAAAATCATATAGTTAGGCTAGGCTTCATTTTCGTCACACAAAGATGTTCCCAACTTCTATACCCCCGATGACAAGCCAAGCAATTGTTTCATACTTAAATAATCTCAAACTTTTTCAACCTTCACGCAATACATGAGCGTGAGCCATGGATATAGCACTATGGGTGGAATAGAATATGATGATGGGGATTGTGTGGAGAAGACAAAAAAGGAGAAAGTCTGACATTGACGAGGACAATCAACGGGCTATGGAGATGACCATCAATTGATGTCGACATGAGGAGTAGGAATTGCCATGCAACGGATGCACTAGAGTTATGAATGCTCAACAAAAGAAAACTAGTAGGTGTGCATCCAACTCGCTTGCTCATGAAGACCTAGGGCATTTGAGGAAGCCCATCGTAGGAATATACAAGCCAAGTTCTATAATGAAAAAAATTCCCACTAGTATAAAAAGACAACTTATGAGACTCACTACATGAAGAACAAGGTGCTACTTTGAAGCACAATATATGAGACTTACTACATGAGGAACAAGGTGCTACTTTGAAGCACAAGTGTGGAAAAAGAGATAGTAGCATTGCCCTTTTTTTTCCTTTTTTTTCTTTTTTTGGGCCTTTCTTTTTTTTTTCTTTTGGCCTTTCTTCCTCTTTTTTTCTTTTTCTCTTTATTTTTGCGCAATGCTCTAACAATGATGATCATCACACTTCTATGGATTACAACATAAGGATTACAACTTGAAACTTAGAACAAGATATGACTCTATATGAATGCCTCCGGCGGTGTACCGGGATGGTGCAATGAATCAAGAGTGACATGTATGAAAAATAATGCATGGTGGCTTTTCCACAAATATGATGTCAACTACATGATCACGCAATGGCAATATGACAAAAGTAATGTATGTCATGATGATGATGATGGAAGTTGCATGGCAATATATCTTGGAATGGCTATGGAAATGCCATGATAGGTAGGTATGGTGGCTATTTTGAGGAAGATATAAGGAGGTTTATGTGTGATAGAGCGTATTGTATCACGGGGTGTGGATGCACCGGCGAAGTTTGCACCAACTCTCAAGGTGAGAAAGGGCAATGCACGGTACCGAAGAGGCTAGCAAAGGTGGAAAGGTGAGAGTGCGTATAATCCATGGACTCAACATTAGTCAAAACAACTCATATACTTATTGCAAAAATTTAGAATTCATCAAAAATCAAGTACTACGCACATGCTCCTAGGGGGATAGATTGGTAGGAAAAGACCATCGCTCGTCCCCGACCGCCACTCATAAGGATGCACAAGCCAGGTACACTTCATGTTTCAAATTTGTTACACAACTTTAACCATACGTGCATGCTACGGGACTTGCAAACTTCAACACAAGCATTTCTCAAATTCACAATTACTCAACTAGCACGACTTTGATATTATCACCTCCATATCTCAAAACAATTATCAAGCATCAAACTTATCTTAGTATTCAATTCACTCAAAAGAAAGTTTGACATATCTTAAATACCAAGTATTAATATTAAGCAAATTACCATGCTATTAGCAACTCTCAAAATAATCTAAGTGAAGCATGAGAGATTAATAGTTTCTTTAAAACAAATCCACCACCGTGCTCTAAAAGATCCAAGTGAAGTACTAGAGCAAAAATTATCACGCTCAAAATATATAAGTGAAGCACTATGAGCAAAACTATCAAGCTCAAAAGATATAAGTGAAGCACATAGAGTATTCTAACAAATTCCAATTCATGTATGGCTCTCTCAAAAGGTGTGTACAGCAAGTATGATTGTGGTAAACTAACAAGCAAAGACAAAAATAATACTAGATGCTCCAAGCAAAACACATACCATGTGGTGAATAAAAATATAGCTCCAAGTAAATTACTGATGGAAGTGGACGAAAGAGGGGATGCCTTCCGGGGCATCCCCAAGCTTTGACTCTTTTGTGTCCTTAGATTATCTTGGGGGTGCCATGGGCATCCCCAAGCTTAGGCTCTTGCCACTCCTTGTTCCATAATCCATCAAAAGAATTCACCCAAAACGTGAAAACTTCACAACACAAAACTCAATAGAAATCTCGTGAGCTCCGTTAGAGAAAGAAAACAAAAGACTACTTCAAAGTACTGTAATTAACTCATTCTTTATTTATATTGGTGTTAAACCTACTGTATTCCAACTTCCCTATGGATTATAAACTATTTTACTAGCCATAGATTCATCAAAATAAGCAAACAACACACGTAAAACAGAATCTGTCAAGAACAGAACAGTCTGTAGCAATCTGTAACTAAAGCAAACTTCTGGAACTCTAAAATTCCTACCAAAATAGGAAGTCCTGGAAAATTTGTTTATTGAACAGTATCCAAAAGAATCAACGCAAAAGCATGTTCCTGTGATTTAACAAAATTATATTCGTGCGTGCAAAGTTTCTGTTTTTCAGCAGAATCAAATCAACTATCATCGTAGGTTATCCTATAGGTTCTACTTCGCACAAACACTAATTAAAAGATAAAACCACATCCAAACAGAAGCTAGATGCATTATTTATTCCTAAACAGAAGAAAACACAAAAAACACAAATGAAATTGGGTTGCCTCCCAACAAGCGCTATCGTTTAACGCCCCTAGCTAGGCATAAAAGCAAGGATAGATCTAGGTATTGCTATCTTTAATTTTCAGTTTTTTAGCGGAGTCATGCTCGAATCCGGGGGGGGGGGTTTCTTCCCGCTTACCTTCATACTCGGAAATTTTTAGATCTAAAGAATCCAAACGCTTATTACAAAGAGTAATCAACATATTCATACGGTGAAGATTTCCGCTAATACTTTTAAGAGGCTCAAGAGACTTTTGTAAAAAATTTGTTACTTCGCAAATCTTCACAAACACTTGGGTTTCTTCCTGGGTAGGATGAGATCCTCCCTTTTGGGGTAGTGTTCCAACTATTCCCTCTATAATTTCATGCGCAATACTTGGATCAATCTCAATGAAATTTCCCTTGGCCATGCAATCCAAGAGTTGTCTATACGTCATATTTAACCCAACATAAAAGTTACAAAGAAGAATTCTATAGTTCACCTCTAGGGTGCACTTACGATAAGATTCCATCATCCTATACCAAGCATCTTTTAAGTTTTCTCCTTGCCTTTGCTTGAAGTGAAGAACTTCAAACTCAGGAGACATAGGAGTGGATAAGGGATTAGACATAACGACAAGCAAGCAAACTAACACACGAGCAAACAGAAAGGCAACGAAAAAAGGCAAACGGGAAAGAGAGGAGGAGATTGGGAAAGAGAGGGAGAATAAAACGGCAAGGGTGAAGTGGGGGAGAGGAAAACGATAGACAAATGGCAAATAATGTAATGTGAGAGATAGGGATTGTGATGGGTACTTGGTATGGTTGACTTGCTTGCGTGCGCCTCCCCGGCAACGGCGCCAGAAATTCTTCTTGCTACCTCTGAGCACTGCGTTGGATTTCCCCAAAGAGGAGAGGATGATGCAACAAAGTAGCATAAGTATTTCTCTGAGTTTTTGAGAACCAAGGTATCAATCCAGTATGACACCACGCACAAGTCCCTCGTACCTACACAAAACGATAGCTCCTCGCAACCAACGCGATTAGGGGTTGTCAATCCCTTCACGGTCACTTACGAGAGTGAGATCTAATAGAGATGATAAATAATAATTTTTGTTAATTTTTGGTATAGAGATGCAAAGTGAAAAGTAAAAGGCAAAGTAAAAACAAAGCAAGTAATAAAGTAATGGAGATTGATATGATGAGAATAGACCCGGGGGCCATAGGTTTCACTAGTGGCTTCTCTCAAGAGCATAGATATTCTATGGTAGGTGAACAAATTACTGTTGAGCAATTGACAGAACTGAGCATAGTTATGAGCATATCTAGAGAATGCTCATGTATATAGGCATCACGTCCGAGACAATAGATCGAAACGATTCTGCATCTACTACTATTACTCCACTCATCGACCGCTATCCAGCATGCATCTAGAGTATTAAGTTAAAAACAGAGTAACGCCTTAAGCAAGATGACATGATGTAGATGGATAAATTCATGCAATATGGTAAAAACCCCATCTTGTTATCCTCGATGGCAACAATACAATACGTGCCTTGAAACCCTTCTGTCACTGGGAAAGGATGCCGCAAGATTGAACCCAAAGCTAAGCACTTCTCCCATTGCAAGAACTACCAATCTAATTGGCCAAACCAAAAGGATAATTCGAAGAGACTTGCAAAGATAACTCAATAATACATAAAAGAATTGAGAGAAGATTCAAATATTGTTCATAGATAAGCTGGATCATAAACCCACAATTCATCGGTCTCAACAAACACACCGCAAAAAGAAGATTACATCGAATAGATCTCCACGAGAGAGGGGGAGAACATTGTATTGAGATCCAAAAAGAGAGAAGAAGCCATCTAGCTACAAGATATGGACCCGAAGGTCTGAAGTAAACTACTCACACTTCATCGGAGGGGCTATGGTGTTGATGTAGAAGCCCTCCGTGGTGGATGCCCCCTCCGGCGCAATTCCGGAACAGGCCCCAAGATGGGATCTCGTGGATACAGAAGGTTGCGGCGGTGGAATTAGGTTTTTGGCAGCTGTTCTGATCATTTGGGGATACGTAGGTATATATAGGAAGAAGGAGTACGTCGGTGGAGCAACAGGGGGCCCACGAGGCAGGGGGCGCGCCAAGGGGGGCGCCCCCCACCCTTGTGACCGCCTCTTTTGTTCCTTGGAGCAGGGTCTAAGTCTCCTAGATCACGTTCGGTGAGAAAATCACGTTCCCTAAGGTTTCATTCCGTTTGGACTCCGTTTGATATTCCGTTTCTTCGAAACACTGAAATAGGAAAAAAACAGCAATTCTGGGCTGGGTCTCCGGTTAATAGGTTAGTCCCAAAAATAATATAAAAGTGGAAAATAAAGCCCAATATAGTCCAAAACAGTAGATAAAGTAGCATGGAGCAATCAAAAATTATAGATACGTTGGAGACGTATCACTATGGCCGGCACAACAGTTTATATAGCAATGGTGGGCTGGCGGAGGGACAGACGTGTGGCTCCGGAGTAGCCGCCTCGGCAACCGCGTATCATTAATGTGTGCGGCAGATGGACAGACGGACGACACTTGAGTCGTTTGAAGGCGGAGCAATCGTGTGCACCGGGAAGCGGGGCGGCCGATGCTGATTGTTTCGGGCGGAAAGCGCGCACGGGCGAGGAGATGACTTTACTTGGATAGGATGACAATGGGGACCCACCAGGTCCATAGCCTCACGTACGCTAGTGCCTCCTTATTATATACATATACATACACACACACACACACACACACATATATATATATATGTATATATATATATATAACTATAATTTATTTTGCTTCCACCTGGTTTCCCAACATCACGGTCCCACACCATTGTCAACCTATGTACTCCTTCCTTTCCGGTTTATAGGGCTTATCTCAAAATTTTAGTTTTTCCATTTTATAAGGCTCAATTTGGTTGTTTTCCATCACATGTTCAGATTCCAAGGTGCATTAAATCATTGCATGCAAGTATTAAGAGAAAAATGACCAATGCATGTACTTTATGCATGCATGCATTGCAATTAATGCATTGATAAACATAATTTTTTGAGTATAACAAGAGCATTAATTAGGTGCTTTTGCAACACTACAAAAAGTATTCCACCACTCGCCATCTACCTTGATTGGTTAGATTTTTGAATTGAGCATTATAAACCAGAAAGGAGGGAGTAGTTAATAAATGAGAGAATTGCACAAGAAGCGGCCGACAGTTGTTGGGACCAAGCAGCTCGAGCAGTATTTGTGTTTTTGAGGTGTGAGCACTGCAGAGTTTTTTGATGTTTACCCCAGATATTAATTTTTCTCCTCTGAACAACAACGAAAACATCACTGCAGGTATTAACTGGGCGGGCTGTGGCCCATCTGGCCCAGGCCAGATATCCAGCCCAGATATTAATTTTTTCAAGCTGGAAATGGTTAGCCCAGCTATACTTTTTCTAGGAATACCCAGGCAAGGTCAAGTTGTTATTCTCCGCCCTGCTGGGCTGCAAACCTTTCCTAAGAGGGATGCATTAGGCTTAACAAGAAAATGGGCTTTAAGAAATAATAAATGGGATGTAATTATAAAAACTAGGTAGTAACTATAAAAAATGCACCAAATAGTGATTACTTTATTAAATATTATTTTTTGAATATTGAAAATTTTATTTTCATTAATTGTTGCGAGCGCAATGTTTCTTTGGATTTTTACGTAATATAAGTTTATATTGAAATTGTATTTAATCTGACTAGAAATTTCAGGATAAAAATATTCGGATCCCATCAAAATGTGGGAAATTTTATTGAATTCTGTTTTGAACGGTTGATTGAAATGGGCTGTACTTTTAACAAACTGTAAATGGGTTGTAGTAAATTCCATTAGAATTCAAAAATGGGCTACACATTCTTACAAATCTCAAATGGGCTGTAAGTTCTCTGCCACACACTTCTGGCCTTACTAAGTTGACACGTCCCCTAAAAAAACAGAGTTGACATTGGATGTCCATCTTATAGTCAACTTATAGTCAACACACGGTTCTAGCAGCAGTGGCTGTTGGATGTCCATCCAACGGATGCCGTGCTTCTTCTTCAATCTCGGATATTCTAGCTTCACCCGCCAAAAAATGATTCCTCCCCCTGACATCCGGGGCGCACCATTTTGGAATCTTACCTGTGGGCCTACTAAGTTGACATACGAAGGGCTTTGCAACTTAGTCAATATAAACGATTCTAGCTGCAGTGACCGTACGATGTCCATCCAACGGCCTTCGTGCTTCTTCAACCTCTGGTCTTCTTGCTCCAGCCGCCCAAAGCAGCACCAGTCGTCCCGCCTGCTCCTGCCTCCCGTGGTCGGCTGTGCTGCCGCGGAGGCCTCACCGCCCCCTACTACTCCCACCGCTGGCCAGGCCATCCCTCCACTCGCCCACACCCTCTGTTATTCTGCGGTGACGGCAGCGCAGCCAAACCAGTGAAACCTCGTACTCCTCTCCGGGTGTGCATCCACTGCCGCGTCTTCCCCGGCTCCGCGTCGTCCCCTTCCTAGGTCTCGCCATCGTTCACCGCCGTGGTGCTCTCGGCGCGGCGTGGTCAATGTGGTCAAGGAATGACTTCCATCGGACATGGACTGTACGTGGAGAGGCTGACAGCTGGGTCCACGGCAGTCGCAAGGAAGTGCCTCCTTATTACGCGCAAAATAATTATTCCTCCACCTGACAGCGGGGACCCACCGGATGGGCCTCCGCATTTCACGAAAAAAATGATTCGCCCCGTGACTGCTGGGACCCATGAGCTACATCTTTGCAAGCAAGGAAGTGCGTCCGAAAAAAAACGATTCACCCCCCTGACTACTGGGACCCACCAGCTACATCTTCGCACACAAGGAAGTGTGTCCGAAAAAATAACGATTCGCCCCCCAACTGCTGGGACCCACCAGCTACACCTTCGCACGCAAGGAAGTGCGTCTGGGCAAAAAAAAAACTATTCGCCCCCTGACTGCTGGGACCCAGCAGCTACACCTTCGCACGCAAGGAAGTGCGTCTGGGCAAAAAAACAATTCGCCCCCTGACTGCTGGGACCCAGCAGCTACACCTTCGCACGCAAGGAAGTGCGTCCGGGCAAAAAAAACCAAAACGATTCGCCCCCCCTGATTGCTAGGACCCACCATCTACATCTTCGTAGGCAAGGAAGTGCCTGACAGTCGGGACCCACCTGGTCGAAGCGTACGTAGCATTGTCATCCTGGTCGTGAACGTGTACGTACATACTAGTCGATGTAGAGGCGCGCACGTGTCGTAGTAGAGGCGCGCACGTGTCGTAGTAGAGGTGCGCACGTAGCATGTACACATACGTACAACGGCCAGGGTGTAAGAAAGAAAATACGGCCACATATGTGTACATATGGGCGGGGTCTCGAACGCCTAGTCGCGCATACGTACGGCGAGGGCTCGTGTTCATGGGGAGGCAATGGAATGTGTCGTGTTCATGGGAAGGCAACGGAATGCGTCGTGTTCATGGGGAGGCAACTGAATGATCGTGTTCATCGGGAGGCAACGGAACGTGTGGGAGCCAACCGGCTTGGACGGAACAGGCGATGGAAACGAGGCCTAGCATACCGTAGAACGAAGGAAATGGCCTTGTGTTCAACCAGCCACGTTCGGAACAGGGTCCTGTTGATCGGGAGGGGTGTGGCGTATCGCAAAACGGAGGAAACGGACCTCCTACGGTTGAAACGGGGGTCCTGTTGATCGGTAGGGGTGTGGCGTACGCAAAACGGACGAAACAGTCCTCCTACGGTCGAAACATGGGTCCTGTTGATCGGGAGGGGTGTGGCGTACCGCAAAACGGGACTCCACGGGATACTGTTCATCTCCACCGTCGACCTCCTCCAGCCTCCACGGGCTCTTGTTCATCCAGCCTCCACCGCGCACTACTCCATCGGCTATCGTTCAACCACCCCTCCACGGGCACCCCTCCACCGTCTACTGTTCATCCAGCCCTCCACACCACGGGGTCCTGTTCAACCACCCCTCCACGGCCACCCCTCCACCGTCTACTGTTTATCCAGCCCTCCACACCACGGGGTCCTGTTCATCCAGATGCAACGCCACTGCTCAATGTTCATCCAAACCCCCCTGCAATGCTCACTGTTCATCCAATCGATCGGCTTCAGTTAGCAGCAGTAGCGAAGGAATCGCTCCATCGGGTTCAGTTAACGGCCATCGATCAATCGCTCGGGTTCAGTAACGCGTTGCCTGCAGTGCAATCGCTCGGGTTCAGTTAGAGCCCAACTCCTCACTCGGGTTCAGTTAGAGCCAATGCCTCGCAGACACGCACGTACATGTACGAGAGAAACACACATCGCTCTGCCCCCGACCTCCCACCGTAACCGGCAACTCCCCAAAATTTTCCTACCCCTCGCTTCTACCATGGTTTTTCCCATCATGGATGGCCCAAAGAATGTCATGCAGCTGCGTCTCCGGCCCGCCCAGGACGAAAAGCCCATTTTCTGTCATGATTTTTTGTCATAGAAGTAGGAGCCCACCACATCACGACGGTGCTTCGGAGATGGAGATCACAAGCACAAGATGATGATGGCCATATCATATCACTTATATTGATTGCATGTGATGTTTATCCTTTATGCATCTTATTTTTCTTTGATTGATGGTAGCATTTTAAGACGATCTCTCACTAATTATCAAGAAGTGTTCTCCCTGAGTATGCACCGTTGTGAAAGTTCTTCGTCCTGAGACACCACGCGATGATCGGGTGTGATAGGCTCTACGTTCAAATACAACGACTGCAAAATAGTTGCACACGCGGAATAATCAGGTTAAACTTGACGAGCCTAGCATATACAGATATGGCCTCGGAACACGGAGACCGAAAGGTCGAGCGTGAATCATATAGTAGATATGATCAACATAGTGATGTTCACCATTGAAAACAACTCCATCTCACGTGATGATCGGACATGGTTTAGTTGATTTGGATCACGTGATCACTTAGATGACTAGAGAGATGTCTGTCTAAGTGGGAGTTCTTAAGTAATATGATTAATTGAACTTTAATTTATCATGAACTTAGTCCTGGTAGTATTTTGCAAATTATGTTGTAGATCAATAACTCGCGTTATTGCTTCCCTATGTTTATTTTGATATGTTCCTAGAGAAAAATATGTTGAAAGATGTTAGTAGCAATGATGCGGATTGGATCCGTGATCTGAGGTTTATCCTCATTGCTACACAGAAGAATTATGTTCTTGATGCACCGCTAGGTGACAGACCTATTGCAAGAGAAGATGCAGACCTTATGAACGTTTGGCTAGCTCAATATGATGACTACTTGATAGTTTAGTGCACCATGCTTAACGGCTTAGAATCGGGACTTCAAAGACGTTTTGAACGTCATGGACCATATGAGATGTTCCAGGAGTTGAAGTTAATATTTCAAGCAAATACCCGAGTTGAGAGATATGAAGTTTCCAACAAGTTCTATAGCTAAAAGATGGAGGAGAATAGCTCAACTAGTGATCATGTGCTCATATTGTCTGGGTACTACAATCGCTTGAATCAAGTGGGAGTTAAACTTCCAGATAAGATAGTGATTGATAGAGCTCTCTAGTCACCATCACCAAGTTACTAGAACTTCATGATGAACTATAGTATGCAAGGGATGACGAAAACGATTCCCGAGCTCTTCGTGATGTTGAAATCGACGAAGGTAGAAATCAAGAAAGAGCATCAAGTGTTGATGATTGACAAGACCACTAGTTTCAAGAAAAGGGCAAAGGGAAAGAAAGGGAACTTCAAGTAGAATGGCAAGAAAGTTGTCACTCCCGCAAAGAAGCCCAAAGCTAGACCAAAGCCTGAAACTGAGTGCTTCTACTGCAAAGGAAATGGTCACTGGAAGTGGAAATGCCCTGAATATTTGGTACTCCCTCCGTAAACTAATATAAGAGCGTTTAGATCACTACTTTAGTTATCTAAACACTCTTATATTAGTTTACAGAGGGAGTAGATAAGAAGGATGGCAAAGTGAACAAGGGTATATTTGATATACAGGTTATTGATGTGTACCTTACTAGTGTTTATAGTAGCCCCTAAGTATTTGATACTTGTTCGGTTGCTAAAATTAGTAACTCGAAACAGGAGTTACAGAATAAATAGAGACTAGTTGAAGAGGAAGTGACGATGAATGTTGGAAGTAGTTCCAAGATTGATATGATCATCATCACACACTCCCTATACTTCCGGGATTAGTGTTAAACCTAAATAAATGTTATTTGGCATTTGCGTTGAGCATGAATATGATTTGATCATGTTTATTGCAATATGTTATTCATTTAAAGTCAGAGAGTAATTGTTGTTCTATTTACATGAATAAAACCTTCAATGGTCATACACCCAATGAAAATAGTTTGTTGGATTTCGATCGTAGTAATAGACATATTCATAATGTTGATGCCAAAAGATGCAAAGTTAATAATGATAGTGGAACTTATTTGTGGCACTGCCGTTTGGGTCATATCGGTGTAAAGCGCATGAAGAAACTCCATAAAGATGGATATTTGGAATCATTTGGTTATGAATCATTTGATGCTTGTGAACCATGCCTTCTGGGCTAGATGACTAAAATTCCGTTCTCCGGAACAATGGAACGAGCTACTGACTTGTTGGAAATAATGCATACCGATGTATGCAGTCCGATGAGTGTTAAGGCTCGCAGCGAGTATCGTTATTTTCTGACCTTCACAGATTATTTGAGCAGATATGGGTATATCTACTTGATGAAACATAAGTCTGAAACATTTGAAAAGTTCAAACAATTTCAGAGTGAAGTGGAAAATCATCGTAACAAGAAAAATAAAAGTTTCTACGATTTGATCGTGGAGACGAATATGTGAGTTATGAGTTTGGTCTTCATTTCAAACAATGTGAAATAGTTTCGCAACTCACGCCACCTGGAACACCACAATGTGATGGTGTGTCCGAACGTCATAATTGTACTTTACTAGATATGGTGCGATCAATGATGTCTCTTACTGATTTACCAATATCGTTTTGGGGTTATGCATTAGAGATAGCTACATTCACGTTAAAAAGGGCACCATCTAAATCCGTTGAGACGACACCATATGAACTATGGTTTAGCAATAAACCTAAGCTGTCATTTCTTAAAAGTTTGGAGTTGCAATGCATATGTGAAAAAAGGGTTTCAACCTGATAAGCTCGAACCCAAATCGGAGAAATGCGTCTTCATAGGATACCCAATGGAAACTGTTGGGTACACCTTCTATCACAGATCCGAAGGCAAGATATTCGTTGCTAAGATAGATCCTTTCTAGAGAAGAAGTTTCTCTCGAAAGAAGTGAGTGGGAGGAAAGTAGAGCTTGATAAGGTAATTGTACCTTCTCCCGAATTGGAAAGTACTTCATCACAGAAATCAGTTCGAGTGATGACTACACCAATCAGTGAGGAAGCTAATGATATTGATAATGAAACTTCAGATCAAGTTACTACAGAACCTCGTAGGTCATCCAGAGTAAGATCCGCACCAGAGTGGTATGGTAATCCTATTCTGGAAGTCATGTTACTTGACCATGGAGAACCTACGAACTATGAGGAAGCGATGATGAGCCAGATTCCGCAAAATGGCTTGAGGCCATGAAATCTGAGATAGGATCCATGTATGAGAACAAAGTGTGGACTTTGGTGGACTTGCCCGATGATCGGCAAGCCATAGAAAATAAATGGATCTTTAAGAGGAAGACGGACACTGATAGTAGTGTTACTATCTACAAAGCTCGACTTGTCGCAAAAAGGTTTTCGACAAGTTCAAGGTGTTAACTACAATGAGATTTTCTCAACTGTAGCGATGCTCAAGTCTGTCCGAATAATGTTAGCAATTGCCGCATTTTATGATTATGAAATTTGGCAAATGGATGTCAAAACTGCATTCCTGAATGGATTTCTGGAAGAAGAGTTGTATATGATGCAACCAGAAGGTTTTGTCAATCCAAAAGGTGCTAACAAAAGTGTGCAAGTCCAGTGATCCATTTATGGACTGGTGCAAGCCTCTCAGAGTTGGAATAAACACTTTGATAGTGTGATCAAAGCATATGGTTTTATATAGACTTTTGGAGAAGCTTGTATTTACAAGAAAGTGAGTGGGAGCTCTGTAGCATTTCTGATATTATATGAGTAACATATTGTTGATCAGAAATGATGTAGAATTTTTCTTGAAAGCATAAAGGAGTATTTAAAAGGAGTTCTTTAAAAGAAAGACCTCAGTAAAGCTACTTACATATTGAGCATCAAAATCTATTGAGATAGATCAAGACGCTTGATAAATTTTTCAATAAGTACATACCGTGTCAAGATTTTGAAGTAGTTCAAAATGGAATAGTCAAAGAAAGAGTTCTTGCATGTGTTGCAAAGGTGTGAAATTGAGTAAGACTCAAATCCCGACCACGGCACAAAATAGAAAAGAGAATGAAAGTCATTCCCTATGCCTCAGTCATAGGTTCTATAAAGTATGCTATGCTATGTACCAGACCTATTGTATACCTTGTTCTGAATTTGGTAAGGGAATACAATAGTGATCTAGGAGTAGATCACTGGACATTGGTCAAGAATATCCTTAGTGAGGACTAAGGAAATATTTCTTGATTATAGAGGTGATAAAAGATCCCGTCATAAAGAGTTACATCGGTGCAAGCTTTTACACCGATCCAAATGACTCTAAGTCTTAATCTGGATACATATTGAAAGTGGGAGCAATTAGCTAGAGTAGCTCCGTGCAGAGCATTGTAGACATAGAATATTTGCAAAATACATACAGCTCTAAATGTGACAGACCCATTGACTAAACTTCTCTCCCGAGCAAAACATGATCATACCTTAGTACAATTTGGGTGTTAATCAGATAGCGATGTGAACTAGATTATTGACTCTAGTAAACCCTTTTCGTGTTGATCACATGACGATGTGAACTATGGGTATTAATCATATACATATATGAATATTGGTGTTAAATCACATGGCAATGTGAACTAGATTATTGACTCTAGTGCAAGTGGGAGACTGAAGGAAATATGCCCTAGAGGCAACAATAAAGTTATTATTTATTTCCTCATATCATGATAGATGTTTATTATTCATGCTAGAATTGTATTAACCGGAAACATGATACATGTGTGAATACATAGACAAACTTGATGTCACTAGTATGCCTCTACTTGACTAGCTCATTAATCAAAGCTGGTTATGTTTCCTAACCATAGACATGTGTTGTCATTTGATTAACGGTATCACATAATTAGGAGAATGATGTGATTGACTTGACCCATTCCGTTAGCTTAGCACTTGATCGTTTAGTATGTTGCTATTGCTTTCTTCATGACTTATACAAGTTCCTATAACTATGAGATTATGCAACTCTCGTTTATCGGAGGAACACTTTGTGTGCTACCAAACGTCACAACGTAACTGGGTGATTATAAAGGAGCTCTACATGTGTCTCCAAAGGTACATGTTGAGTTGGCATATTTCGAGATTAGGTTTTGTCACTCCGATTGTCGGAGTGGTATCTCTGGGACCTCTCGGTAATGCACATCACTATAAGCCTTGCAAGCAATATAGCTAATGAGTTAGTTACGAAATGATGCATTACGTAATGAGTAAAGAGACTTGCCGGTAACGAGATTGAACTAGGTATTGGATACCGACGATCGAATCTCGGGCAAGTAACATACCGATGACAAAGGGAACAACGTATGTTGTTATGCGGTTTGACCGATAAAGATCTTCATAGAATATGTAGGAGCCAATATGAGCATCCAGGTTCCGCCATTGATTATTGACCGGAAACAGTTCTAGGTCATGTCTACATAGTTCTCGAACCCGTAGGGTCTGCACGCTTAAGGTTTTGTTGACAGTTTTAAGATGAGTTTATGAGTTTTGATGTACCGAAGGTTGTTCGGAGTCCCGAATGTGATCAAGGACATGACGAGGAGTCTCGAAATGGCCAAGACATAAAGATCGATATATTGGACGACTATATTTGGACACCGGAAAGGTTCCGGGTGAGATTGGGACTATACCGGAGCTCCGGGAGGTTATCGGAACCCCCGGGTAGGTATATGGGCCTTATTGGGCCTTAGTGGAAAGGAGGGAGAAGGAGCAAAGGAGGGGGCGCTCCCCCCCAAGCCCAATCCTAATTGGGAGGGGGGCCGGCCCCCCCTTTCCTTCTTCCCTTCCCCCTCTTCCTTCCCTCTCCTACTCCTAATAGGAAAGGGGGGGGGGTCCTACTCCCGGTTGGGGTTGGACTCCCCCCTAGGGCGCGCCACCCCCTTGGCCGGCCCCCTCTCCTCCACTCCTTTATATACGGGGGAAGGGGGCACCCTATAGACACAACAATTGATCCCTTGGATCTCTTAGCCGTGTGCGGTGCCCCCCTCCACCATAATCCACCTCGATAATATCGTAGCGGTGCTTAGGCGAAGCCATGCGACGGTAGAACATCAAGATCTTCACCACGCCGTCGTGCTGACGGAACTCTCCCTCGACACTCGGTTGGATCGGAGTTCGAGGGACATCATCAAGCTGAACGTGTGCTAGAACTCGGAGGTGCCGTAGTTTTGGTGCTTGATCGGTCGGGCCGTGAAGACGTACGACTACATCAACCGCATTGTTCTAACGCTTCCGCTTTCGGTCTACGAGGGTACGTGGACAACACTCTCTCCTCTCGTTGCTATGCATCACCATGATCTTGCGTGTGTGTAGGAATTTTTTTGAAATTACTACATTCCCCAACACAAGGGCCATGACCTCCAGAACTATCAGCAAGTGGAGCTTCTCGCTGAGAAGCAGAAAGCCGAGTATGAGCAGCGAGACAAGGAGAAGGGCCAAGAGGGTGCCGAGGGATCCGGCAAGAAGCGTGGCGGCCAAGGAGGCCGCCACGGCAAAGATAATCAGCAGGAGAGGCCTGCCCGGGGCCGCGACAAGAAGCAGGGAGACGATGATCACAATGAGGATGATGAATCCGTCGACCACGAGTTCCAAAAAGCCACAGAAGCCATGTGCATCGATGGTGGCACCTCGCTACATACATCCCACCGCTAGCTCAAGCAGTGGGCGCGTGAGATCACAGCGGTGGAGCCGTCACTCGACGCACGGAAGCCGCTGAAGTGGTCCAGCACTTCTATCATCTTTGACACCGAGGACCATCCTGACCGCACTACTGCGGTCGGGTGCTTGCCGTTGTTGTTTCACCAACAATCCACAACCTCAAGGTGAAGAAGATGTTAGTTGACGGCGGGGCCGGTCTGAACTTGATCTCGCCTGTTGTGATCAAGAGGCTGCAGATCCCTGATGGAGACCTCGAGGATACGGGCACATTCCAAGGGGTCAACCCGGGGAGGAACCAGCCGAAGGGAAAGGTCACGCTTCCCGTGACGTTCGGAGGCGAGCAGAACAACAGGATGGAGAGGATTGTCTTTGATGTAGCCGAGATCCCCTTGCCCTACAACAGGATCCTCGGCCGCCCGGCACTAGCCAAGTTCATGGCGGCTTCACATTATGCCTACAACATGCTGAAAATGCCCGAGCCGATGAACATCATCACCGTCCCCTTTGACAAGAAAGACGCATTGATTTGCGCCGACCAACTCTACTGGGAAGCAGTTGCAGCAGCTGCCGCCAAGGCACCTACTCCTGCCGACGGAGTCCTGCGAGGGAAAAAGACCAGCGAGACCCCTCGCACCCACTCCAGCAAGCGAACCTCTTCGGGGTGTTGCGCTCCCGTTGAGGACATGCCAGGGAGCTCCACATGCAAGAGCAAGAAGTCTAGTGCTGCACCACTAGAGACCAAGAAGGTGTCCGTCAAGGAGGACGGCACGGGGGGAGCTTTTACCATAAGCTCCACCCTCGACAGCAAATAGGAAAGCGAGCTCGTCACTTTCCTGTGGGCGAATGTCGATGTGTTTACATGGCAAGCCTCCGACATCCCCGGTGTTCCCAGGGAAGTGATTGAGCACCATCTCGCTGTCTGTCCTCATGCACGGCCCATCAAGCAGAAGGTCAGGAAGCAAGATCTAAAGAGGCAGGAGTTCATCATGGAGGAGATCAGAAAACTAGAGGCGGCAAGCTTGGTAAGGGGGGTACTCCACCCGATGTGGTTGGCCAGCCCGGTGGTGGTGCGCAAGGCAAACGGGAAGTGGAGATTGTGTATTGATTACATAGACATTAATAAGGCTTGTCCAAAGGATCCCTTCCCGTTACCGTGCATCGACTAAATTGTTGACCCCACGGCTGGGTGTGACCTATTATCATTCCTCGACGCCTCCTCAGGTTACCACCAGATCTTCATGACAAAAGAAGACGAGGAGAAGACAACGTTCATAACCCCATGTGGTACGTATTACTTTTTGTGGATGCCTTCCGGGTTGAGGAGTGATGGCTCAACCTTTGCAAGAGCAGTCCAAATTGGTTTTGAGCCCCAGCTACATAGAAATATGGAGGCTTATATGGATGACATAGTGGTCAAAACCAAGGACAAATCAACACTTGTGCAAGATCTGGAGGAAACATTTGCGAACCTGCGCAAGATCAACCTCAAGTTGAACCCTGAGAAGTGTGTCTTCGACGTCCCATCCGGCAAGCTTTTCGGGTTCTTTGTGTCGCAGCGCAGGACTGAGGCAAACCCAGATAAGATCAAGGCCATCGAGCATATTGAGGCACCTAAATGGATCAAAGACGTGCGTCGGCTCACTAGCTGCGTTGCCGCCATGAGAAGATTCATCTCCAAGTCCGCGGAGAGTGCCCTTTCCTTTTTCAAGATCTTGAAAAAGACGGTCCCAATGGAGTGGACCATGGAGGCCGAGGCAGCGCTGCAGGATTTGAAGAAGTACCTCTCCTCTACACCAGTGCTGGTTGCACCCAAATCACAAGAACCTTTGCTGCTGTACCTAGCGGCCACGAATCAGGTGGTTAGCGCCGCACTAGTGGCGCAGAGAGAGGTCAGTGAAGAGGCAGCGGCAGCGGCAGAGTCAATGGATCGTGAGCCGGAACCCTCCCCGGCAGGGCTCGGTCCTTGCAAGACTGAGTCCCCGGCAGAGGCTGACGCCAGTGCGACAGGGCCTGCGCGACTGGGTGAAGTGGCGCAGAAGAAGAAAAGGTGCAGCACCCTGTTTACTTTGGAAGCTCCCTCTTGCAGGGGGCTAGGTCGAGGTACTCAGGTGTGCAAAAATTGCTCTTTGGCCTCCTTATGGCCTCGATGCAGCTGCGTCATTACTTGCAAGCGCACAAGATCACCGTGGTCACCCGCCTCCCGTTGCAATGGATACTGCATAACCCAGATGCAACGGGGAGGATCGTGGAATGGGCCCTGGAGCTGTTGAGTGTCGGTTTAAAGTTCAAAAGTACCTTGACGATTCAGAGCAGAGTCTTGGCGGAGATTGTTGCAGAATGGACCTCGACGCCGGACGAAGAGGTATAGGAGACCACTCTCCCGGCAAGGAGACGAGCCGCAATTGGATCATGTACTTTGATGGGGCTTTTTCGCTGCAAGGCGCCGGTGCTGGTGTGCTGCTTGTCGCACCCACCGGAGAGCACCTCAAGTATGTCGTCCAAATGCACTTTCCACGGGAGATGTCAACTAACAACACCGCCGAGTACGAGGGCTTGCTTGCCAGTCTCAGGATCGCGGCGGACCTGGGAGTCAAAAAGCTCATCGTCAGGGGTGATTCGCAACTCGTCGTCTGGCAGATTAACAAGGATTATCAAAGCCCATTGATGGAAGCTTACGTGGATGAAGTGAGGAAACTGGAGGAGCGCTTTGACGGTATACGAGCAGAGCATGTCCCCCGGACGAAAAACGACAACACCGACTACCTGTCAAAGCGTGCTGCCCTCAAGCTACCTATGGAACGATGTACTTTTGGGCTTTGGTTAACTCAACCATGCTTCGAACCATAAATAGGGCAGAACAAGCGGAGGAAGCTAGGCCCCGGCAAGTACTTCCCCACCAAGCTCCCCGGAGCCGCTGGCAAAGGTGTTGCCGTGGATGCCGATCCTGCCGCGGGGCAACCGACTCCGGCAGGGCCTCGGGCCATGGCCGTAGAGACGGCCTCTCCCGTGGCAGTAGAGATGCCTTTGGTCCTTGCCGTTGAACCACAAGCTCCTGCATGGGCGCAGTACACTGTCCGATTCCTCCAAATGGGAGAGCTTCCTGAGGAGCAGGAAGAGGCAGAGAGAGTAGCCCGCCGGTCTGCTCTGTACCAATTCATCGACAACGTCATGTACAGAAAAAGACCGAATGGGGTGAAATTGAAGTGCATCTCCCGGGAGGAAGGACTAGAGCTACTGGCAGAGATACATGGAGGCATAAGTGGCTCACACATAGGGTCGAGGGCCCTTGCTGGCAAGGCTTTCCGGCAAGGTTTCTTCTGGCCCACTGCCCTCGAGGATGCGACGACACTAGTAACCAAGTGTGAAGGGTGCCAGTTTCATTCGAAGAAGCTTCATCAACCAGCCCAAGCTCTTCAAACCATTCCTCTCTCCCGGCCCTTCTCGGTCAGGGGGCTCGACATATTGGGCCCTTTCCCTCGTGCCACCGGGGGCTTTGAGTACTTGTACGTTGCAATCGACAAGTTCACAAAGTGGCCAGAGGTGGAAGCGGTGAGGAAGGTGACAACGTAGTCAACCATCATGTTCTTCAAGGGGCTAGTTTGCCGTTTTGGGGTACCCAGCAGGGTCATCACCGACAACAGCACACAGTTCACGAGCCGTGCCTTCATGCAGTACATTGAGGATCTCGGCAGCAAGGTCTGTTTTGCTTCTGTGGCAGACCCACGAACCAACGGCCAAGCAGAGAGAGCAAACGCTGAAGTTCTGCGAGGCTTAAGAATGGAGACTTTTGACAGGCTACGCAAGAGTGGAAGGCGCTGGATTGACGAGTTGCCGGCAGTTCTTTGGTTGATCAGGATGACGCCAAATCGAGCCACCGGCCAGACACCCTTTGCCCTGGTCTACGGGGCTGAAGCAGTTTTCCCCACGGAACTCATATATGGGTCACCTCGAGTGCTCGCTTATGATGAGCTTGAGCAAGAGCGATTGCGGCAAGATGACGCAACGCTCCTTGAGGAAGATCATCTCCGGGCGGCTGTGGGAGCAGCATGCTACAAGCAAGCCTTGCGACGCTACCATAGCCGCAAGGTTCATGCCCGGAGCTTTGAGGAAGGCGACCTTGTTCTTCGGCATGTTCAGTCGGCCAAGAATTCCAACAAGTTGACGCCGAAGTGGGAAGGCTCTTATTGGGTAACACGAGTCACCAGGCCCGGCGCAGTCCGCCTGGAGACTGAAGATGCCATTCCAGTGAGCAACTCCTGGAACATCGAGCATCTTCGCAAGTTTTACCCGTAAGGCGCGGCTGCCGGGCCTCCCGGCAAGCCACCTTTTGTATAAGCCTTGCCGGCAAGGCATGTAACCCTTTGTACAAAGCCAGGTGCAGACCCTGAGCATAAATAAATGAAGCGCTGGTGCCCTAAGTTATAGAATGAATGCTAGATTGAGTCCCTCCCTCAGTTAGGGTTGATAGTGCTTAGCGGCGACTAACACCTAGCATAGAGGTCGAGCTTGCATCATTTTGTTCCTATCTATCCTCTTCGATGCGCAGGGTACATGAATGTTTCCACCAAGCCAAGTGGAAGGAAGAGAACAAGCTGGCGCTCCAGACCCAGCAAGCCAAGCTTGCCGAGGGCTAAAGACACGAGGGTCCACCCACGGCAAGTCGGGTTTGCCGGGGGCTGCAGATTCAGATAAGTTTTCCCATTCCCTGTCGTGCATTTCCATATAAAACTAGGGACGTACGGAACCTCGTTTTATTCCAAAGCTGTCGTGCTCCCCTCGTACCTCTCACCCAAGAGCTTCTTGGTTCGGAATATGGTTGTAGCCGCGGCAACAAGGAAGAAAGCGTAGGGCCCACCCCCACCTCGTCCCTGCCTCCGCCAAACGTGTGAGTATGGACGAACGGAGTGGGGGAATGGCAAGCCCTGCTATCGGGTAGTGGTGTTTATATTAAAAATAACAAGGATCTGTTCCTTGGTATGGGCTTTGCCCACACGCACACACAAGACTCGGCAAGCCCCCTTTTTCCATTAATATGTTCCATATAGGTACAGTTGTACGGAATATAAACATGAACATGAAGATTACAGGTTTTAGATCTAAATAAGGCCCGTGGGCTTACGAATTAAAAAAGATAAGAGGCCCGTAATCCCTTTCTTGTCCCTCTCCTCAGGAAATGAAACAAGAAAGCAAAAGGGCAAAAGGGGCGCCTAGGCGAGGTAGGAGCAGCAAAAGGCGCCAAGAGAACACGCCGGCGGTCGCCTAGGAGAGGGTTGGCAGTGGTGGCGCCGGAGGAAAAGCTGGAAGGTGAAGCAGCGGTCCGTCAATATGCTATGAAGGCGTCGGTGTCATCTTACTCCGACTTGACGGCCCGCCGCCCGCCTTCTTCGCCTTCTCCGGCCTTCCTACGCGAGCCGCCCAAGGAGGCGACCCCGAGAAGTTCAAGGAGCTGGCGACACGGATGATTGGGTCGTCGGTGTTGCCCCGAGCAGCGCCCGACGCTTAGTCGGACCCGTCATCCTGCCACCCGCTACCCTCGTTGTCACTGCCGTTGTTCTCCTCGCCACTCTCGCTCGAGGAGGAATCTTCATCGTTAGAGGAGCTCTCCACGCAAAACCTTACGCGAGTAACGAAGTGCCCAAATACCTTGACAGAGAGGACACCGCTCTCCATTAATTTGAAATGGAGAGTGAGCCCCTCCGTCAGGCTATGGATGCGGGCAAAAGTCTTCCACCCTCAGCGAAGATACATGACGTGAGGGGCAGGTAACTCGACATCGGCCCATGTGCTGTTGTTCATAGCCCCTCATATGCAGTCGCAGCGCCTGCGATGAGTCTAGCTCCATCCCCCACGCAAATGGAGTCGGGAGGCGAAGACGACGGCGCGGTGGCTAGTGTAGCCTGATGAAGAACTCGTAAGGGTTGTCCCCGATGTGGCCCTCCACCGGGGGAGGGGCCGCTGGCAGAGGCGAGGCCGATGCGCCGCCCCATCCTCATCTTCCCTGGGCTCCGCGACGGCCTCGACCACGCCCCCTCCCACTTCCTCTAACGGCTGGCTCTGCCGCCACGAGCTCTTGGGGAGGAGCGATGCGTTGTCTAGCTGAGACCCTCGCCGCCACTACTGAAGCGTCGCCACGCCCCCTCGCCATGGAAGAAGGAAGGAGGGGGCAGGAATGGGGAGAAGCGGATGACAAAGGATTGAGAGGCGCCGTTCCTCCCACTCCCCTCTTTATAAAGGGGCGGGGGCGGGGCTCGGCCACCCCTTTCAGGCAATCCGGCTCATTGAAGTGACAACGGGCAGGGCCGTCGACGACCCTCCCCGCCCAATTGAAGGCGCATGGGGAACGGACCCACGCGCGCGCGACTTCCCATATCCTGCGCACCTGTCATTCCCTCTGCGTCATGCATGCAGCAAACATGGCGCAAGAGACGGGCGCAATGGGACGCGTGGAGCAACAGTTCCCAAGTAAGGGCAGTAAATGAGCGGTGGCCCTGTGGTCTCAAGGGGACACGCAAGCTGCCTCTTTACTATCCACTGCAAGATGACGCCAGCGTGCTTCGGTCACGAACGCGCGCGCGACCCGCACGTCGTGCATCCAACACGGGTTGTGGGGAAACGCATCAGACGAAAAGTTACTAAGGTAAAAACCGCCCGCCTGCCCGCGCACCGTTTTGGGCCTGGCCCAACAACGCGTTGCGCCTATGTGTGCCCAGGCCCGGGGGCTCCTGTCGGTGTACTAAAGAAGGGGCACTCCTTTGTACCCCTTACTTGTGCACGGGCAGTCAGAGCCACGGGCCGAAGCCACACTTAGCAGGGCAGAAGGGAGGAGTCGAAACCACTTGCCGGGGTGGCTCGCCCACACTAGTGGAGTGAGACACCCTCGAACCCACGGTATCCAACACCATCAACCATGTTGGGCCAGGGCTTGGGAGGCACCACCTTGGTGGCATGCAGATCTTTGTGAAGACAAAGAATATTCAAGATTAGATGAGGATTGGAAGGCAACAATCCTCGAGAAGATTCTTGCCAAGGAAACCCACAAGACCACCGGCAAGATCCTTGCCGGGGATGACAGCGTGCCACGGCAAGACCCTTGCCGGGCCACCCGACAAGACCCTTGCCAAGGGAGTCAGCGGAGCCACTTCCAGGCCCGCACCAACCAAGTCTCCACCGCCGTTCACATGCAGCTGCCAGCCCAACCAGCTGCGCAGGCACCTGCGTGGCGACATGTAGCTTCCAGGCCAACTCAGCACACACCTGCGTGGCGGCATGCAGATCTTCGTGGAGGCTCCACCACCACGCCACCTCAGCTGCTTGCCGGCCTACATGGCGCCGCATGCATCCCTGGCCAGGGCGCGTGTCGAAGCGAGGGGGAGCGGCGACAGACGGGACGGGCCTCGCTCCCGTCCCCTATAAAGCAAGAGGACACCTAAGCTACGCATTAAATGTGTCTTGTCTTGTAATATGAGCAATAAGCTCATAACACTGTAGGCCTTTCCACCTCCTGTGTGCCGCTATGGCAGCCCCTTTCGACTATAAAAGGAGGCCCATGGCGTACTAGAGAGGGATTCGGCTTTTTTGAACCACGCAGCCACCGTAGTTCAGGGGTTTAAGAGCACTCAATACATCCACCAAAGCAGGACTAGGGTTTTACGCATCCTCGCGTCCCGAACCTGGGTAAACGATCCTTGTGCTGATTGCTAATCCTGCTCTTCTCACAACCCTGTGCCCCCACAACCGCAGAAGGGATTCTTGTGATCCCATAGTTGTCGTTTCCCACCGACAAGGACTCCCTCAGAGGGCACCCACAAAGGTTCTTCCACCATGGGTCTGTGCTCTTCCAACTAGAAGGATCACGTCCATGAAATGTCAGGCAACATCCTATCATCAAATCTTACATTGTCTAGCTTGCCAACCCGCACCCTTTGTTGTAGTAGCATTTGTCGTGTGGTGCTATAACTGTGTTGTGATTAATTATTTTAGTTATGCAAAAATGTATTGTGCAATAGGGCTACGTGATGTTTAAGTATGAATTGTCCACTTCAGTTCCACGAATGGCTATATTTGGTTGTTTATAGTGAGTAGATGCCTTGTTTATCTGTGTTAGGTTGTTAGGTTGGTTGCAGTGAGCATTTTTCCAGTTATCTAGCAGATGCCTTGTTTATATGTATTTTGTCTTAGTTTGGTTGTAGTGAGCATTTGTCCAGTTATCAAGCAGATGCCTTGTTTATCTGTATTTGGTTGTTAGGTTGCTTTTTTAAGCATTTGTCCAGTTTTCAAGCAAATGCCTTGTTTATCTGTATTTGCTTGTTAGGTTGGTTGCAGTGAGCATTTGTCCAGTTTTCAAGCATAAGCCATGTTTATCTTTATTTGCTTGTTAGGTTGGTTCCAGTGAGACTGTCAAGTTTTCAATGGCTATATTTGGTTGTTATATTGATCATTTATGCCTTGTTTATTTCAGTCATTCACAATTTATATTGGGTTTATATTGATGACCCGCAAGTGTAGGGGATCTATCGTAGTCCTTTCAATAAGTAAGAGTGTCGAACCCAACAAGGAGCAGAAGGAAATGATAAGCGGTTTTCGGTAAGGTTTTCTCTACAAGCATTGAAATAATAGGTAATAGATAGTTTTGTGAAAAGATAAACAGTAACGAGTAACAAGAAAATAAAGTAAATAAAGTGCAGTAAGGTGGCCCAATCCTTTATGTATCAAAGGATAAGTCTGCATAATTTCTAATAATGATAAAGGAGCTCCCGAGGACACATGGGAATTATCGTCAAGCTAGTTTTCATCACGTCCATATGATTCGCGTTCGGTACTTTGATAATTTGATATGTGGGTGGACCGGTACTTGGGTACTGCCCTTACTTGGACAAGCATCCCACTTATGGTTAACCCCTATTGCAAGCGTCCGCAACTACAAAAGAAGTATTAAGGTAAACCTAACCACAACATTAAACATATGGATCCATATCGGCCCCTAACGAAGCAACGCATAAACTAGGGTTTAAGCTTCTGTCACTCTAGCAACCCATCATCTACTTATTACTTACCCATGCATTTCTCTAGGGCCAAATAATGGTGAAGTGTCATGTAGTCGATGTTCACATAAAACCACTAGAGGAAAAGACAACATACATCTCATCAAAATATCGAACGAATACCAAATTCACATGACTACTAATAGCAAGACTTCACCCATGTCCTCAGGAATAAATGTAACTACTCACAAAGCATATTCATGTTCGTAATCAGAGGGGTAATAATATACATTAAGGATCTGAACATATGATCTTCCACCAAGTAAACCAATTAGCATCAACTACAAGGAGTAATCAACACTACTAGCAACCCATAGGTGCCATATTGTGGTTTTGATATAAGATTGGATACAAGAGATGAACTAGGGTTTGGAGAGGAGATGGTGCTGGTGAAGATGTTGATGGAGATTGACCCCCTCCCGATGAGAGGATCGTTGGTGATGATTTCCCCCTCCCGGAGGGAAGTGTCCCCGGCAGAACAGCTCCGCCGGAGCCCTAGATTGATTCCGCCAAGGTTCCGTCTCGTGGCGGTGGAGTTTCGTCCCGTAAGCTTGCCCATGATTTTTTCTAGGGTAAAAGCTCTGATATAGCAGAAGATGGACACAGGGGGCCCACCAGGGGGTCCAGGAGACAGGGGGCGCGCCCAGTAGGGGGGCGCCCCCCACTCTCCTGGACGAGGTGTGGGCCCCCTAGTGTATTTCCTTCGCCCAAAAATTCTTATTAATTCCAAAAAGATGTTTCATGGAGTTTCAGGACTTTTGGAGCTGTGCAGAATAGGTTTCCAATGTTTACTCCTTTTCCAGCCAGAATTCCAGCTACCGGCATTCCCCCTCTTCATGGTAAACCTTGTAAAATAAGAGAGAATAGCCATAAGTATTGAGATATAATGTCTAATAACAGCCCATAATGCAATAAATATTGATATAAAAGCATGATGCAAAATGGACGTATCATATATCTACTGTATTTCAACTTCTCCATGGTTCATACCCTCCGATACTACTCATAGATTCATCAAAATAAGGAAGCAACACAACTAAAATAGAATCTATCAAAAACAGAACAGTCTGTAGTAATCTGGAAATTTTCCATACTTCTGTAACTCCAAATTCTAAAAAATTAGGAAAATCTAGGAAATTGGTATATCAATCTTGTGTAAAACATTCAGATCAAAAGGATGTTCCAGTGAATTTTCAAATTTCCTCCACTGAGCGCAAACGTTTCTGTTTTTGCACAGAATCAAGTCAATTATCATCCACACTATCCCAAAGGCTTTACTTGGCACTATATTGAAACAAAAGCTATAAAGCATGATTATATCAGTAGCATAATCATGTGAACACACAAAAACAGTAAGGGTAAATATTGGGTTGTCTCCCAACAAGCACTTTTCTTTAATGCCTTTTTAGTTAGGCATGATGATTTCAATGATGCACACATAAAAGATAAGAATTGAAACACAAAGATAGCATCATGAAGAATATGACTAGCACATTTAAGTCTAACCTACTTCCTATGCATAGGGATTTTGTGAGCAAACAATTTATGGGAGCAAGAATCAACAAGCATAGGAAGGCGAAACAAGCATAACTTAAAGATTTTCAACACATAGAGAGGAAACTTGATATTATGGCAATTCCTACAAGCATATATTCCTCCCTCATAACAATTTTTAATAGCATAATGAATGAATTCAATAATATAACCATCACATAAAGCATCATTTTCATGTTGCACAAGCATAGAAAATGCATTACTCTCCACATAAGCAAGTTTCTTCTCATGATTAGTAGTGGGAGCAAACTCAACAAAATAACTATCATGTGAGGCATAATCCAATTGAAAATTAGAATCAAGATGACAAGTTTCATGGTTATCATTATTCTTTATAGCATACATACCATCACAATAATCATCGTAGATAGCAACTTTGTTCTCATAATCAATTGGAACCTCTTCCGAAATAGTGGATTCATCACTAAATAAAGTCATGACCTCTCCAAATCCACTTTCATAATTATCACAATAAGATTCAACACCCTCCAACATAGTGGGATCATTACTTACTAAAGTTGAGACTCTTCCAAACCCACTTTCATCAACATAATCATCATAAATAGGAGGCATGCTTTCATCATAATAAATATTCTCATCAAAACTTGGGACTAAAAATATCATCTTCACCAAACATAGCATCCCCAAGCTTGTAGCTTTGCATATCATTAGCATCATGGATATTCAAGGAATTCATACTAACAACATTGCAATCATGCTCATCATACAAAGATTTTATGCCAAACATTTTATTGCATTCTTCCTCCTATCAATTGAGCACAATTATCGAAATCCTTATTTTCACGAAAGACATTAAAAAGATGAAGCATACGAGGCAACCTCAATTCCATTTTTTTGTAGTTTTCTTTTATAAACTAAACTAGTGATAAAACAAGAAGGAAAAAGATTCAATTGCAAGACCTAAAGATATACCTTCAAGCACTCACCTTGCTGGCAACGACACCAGAAAAGAGCGTCGTTGATGGGATTTGAGTGCCGCTTACCTAGCCTCCCCGGCAACGGCGCCAGAGAAGAGCTTGATGTCTAGTACGCAACCTTCTTCTTATTGACGTTGTTGGGTCTCCAAGTGCATAGGTGTGTAGGACAGTAGCAAATTTCCCTCAAGTGGATGACCTAAGGTTTCTCAATCCGTGGGAGGCATAGGATGAAGATGGTCTCTCTCAAACAACCCTGCAACCAAATAACAAAGAGTCTCTTGTGTCCCCAACACACCCAATACAAAGGTAAATTGCATACGTGCACTAGTTCGGCAAAGAGATGGTGATACAAGTTAATACGGATGGTAGATATAGGTTTTTGTAATCTGAAATTGTAAAAACAGCAAGGTAGGAAGTAACAAAAGTGAGCGAAAACGGTATTGCAATGCTTCGAAACAAGGCCTAGGGTTCATACTTTCACTAGTGCAAGTTCTCTCAACCATGATAAGATAATTAGATCATATGGCAATCCCTCAACATGCAACAGAGAGTCACTCCAAAGTCACTAATAGTAGAGAACAAACGAAGAGATTGTTGTAGGGTACAAAACCACCTCAAAGTTATTCTTTCCGATCAATCCATTGGCTATTCCTATAAGTGTCACAAACAGCCCTAGAGTTCATAGTAAAATAACACCTTAAGACAGACATAAACCAAAACCCTAATGTCACCTAGATACTCCAATGCCACCACAAGTATTCGCGGGTTTGATTATACGATATGCATCACACAATCTCAGATTCATCTACTCAAACCAACACAAAGAACTTCAAAGAGTGCCCCAAAGTTTCTACTGGAGAGTCAAGACGAAAACATGTGACAACCCCTATGCATAAGTTCATAAGGTCGCAAAACCCGCAAGTTGATCACCAAAACATACATCAAATGGATCATGTGAATATCCCATTGTCACCACAGATAAGCACATGCAAGACATACATCAAGTGTTCTCAAATCCTTAAAGACTCAATCCGATAAGATAACTTCAAAGGGAAAACTCAATCCATTACAACAAGCTAAATGGGGAGAAACATCATAAGATCCAACTATAATAGCAAAGCTCGCGATACATCAAGATCGTGCCAAATCAAGAACCTGAGAGAGAGAGAGAGGGAGAGATCAAACACATAGCTACTGGCACATAGCTACTGGTACTCCCTCCTCATCATGGAGAGCGCCGTGATGATGTAGACGGCCACCGGTGATGGATCCCCCCTCCGGTAGGGTGCCAAAACAGGGCCCTGATTGGTTTTTTGTGGCTACAGAGGCTTGCGGCAGTGGAACCCCGATCTTGGTTCTGTTCTGGAAGTTTGGGGATATACAAGAGGTGTTGGCTTTGGGAACAAGTCGGGGGGTCCTCGAGTCAGCCACGAGGTAGGGGGCGCGCCCAGGGGGTAGGGCGCGCCCTCCACCCTCATGGTGGCCTCGGGACTCTTCTGGTCCATCTCCAATGCTCCGTGGGCTTCTTCTAGTCCAAAAACAATCTCCATAAATTTTCAGGTCAATTGGACTCCGTTTGGTATTCCTTTTCTGTAAAACTAAAAAACAAGGAAAAAAACATAAATTGGCACTGGGCTCTGGGTTAATAGGTTAGTTCCAAAAATCATATAAAATAGCATATAAATGCATATAGAACATCCAAGAGAGATAATATAATAGCATGGAATAACCAAAAGTTATAGATACGTTGGAGACCTATCATCCATGGCCCGCTCGATGCCAATGCGGTGGTCGCTAGGCTCACCCGACTCCTTGGCACAGCTGTCCACCTAGGCGCAGTAGAGGAACATGGTCGTCGCATCCTCGAGCTGGTGATCTCCCAACTTGGAGCACGAGATAGCGCTTCAGATGTACCACGAGGATGTCGACCGCTTGGACAAACGCCTACACGAGTTCTGGCAGAGCCAAGAGCTACCGTAGGCAAGGGCTGCTGGTCATGGTCTCGTGGACACATTTTATTTTGTTGATTCATTTCGACTTCGATCACTATGTATTCACAACAATCATAATATTGCTCTATTTGTGTAACATCCCAAAATTCTAAATTTTGGAATGTTATATTAAATAGATAGTTTTGATTGCTTGTGTGATGTGTTGTGTGAAATTGAGTGAAGATTGAAACTTTTTGAAAGTTAAATGAGAGGGAATGAAACGACTTTCCCAAACTTTCACCTTGCATTTATGATCTCCATGAATTCAAATTCTTTTCATCACAAAACTCTAGAGAGATGACATGACTTCTTCCATTTAAAAAAATGAAAATGGTTTTGAAAAGATTTGAATTTCATTTGGAAACATTTTCAATTTCAGCAACTTTAAGCAACTCAATGATTTTCATGAGAGAAGATAAAATGACTTCTTCAAAACATATGAAATATGAGTTGGGAGTTTAAAAGAAATCCAATTTAAAGTCCCTTTGAAAATTATATTCAATTTGGACTTATTTGGGTTTCATTCAATAAAATATATGGAAAATAGGGTAAAATGATTCCCTACAATAGAAAATTGGAGAGAAATAAGTTTGAAATCATTTTGATATTTTTTAAATGATTTTTATTGGATTTTAATGCAACAGTAGCACTCTTTGCTTTATTTGAATTTTTGTGGATTTTATTTGACGTTAGAAAAATGTTTAGGTTGTAGAAAAAAAATCTGAAAACTTTTGATATATTATATGCCTATAGTTTTTTTATTCTAATTGATTTATTTTATTTTTGCTTGTGTTTTTGTTTTAAAAAAAATCTTTTTCCCGTCGCCGACTAGGCCGGCCTAGCACCCGAGCCAGGCCGCGGCCCAACGGCCCATCCCGCTCGTCCCCGAGCTCCGCTCGGTCTCCCGAGCCAGCACGAGGCCGCCACCGCCGCCGTGTCCTTCCCGGACTCCACCACCTGCGCCGCCTTGCCTTTCCCCCTCCTCCACGCCTCGACCTCCCCTCCGCCTATATAAGCCGGCCCCTCTCTCCTCTCTCTCTCCTTACCCGCACATGCGCCGCTGCAGCCGCCCTCGCCGGAGACCGAGCTCCGACGAGATCCGCCGCCGTTGCGTCTCGCTCCACCGCCGCCTACGCCCGCCGCCACCACCCCCTTCGGACTCCCCTCGTCGCGCCGCACCTCCCCAGCCACTTCGTCGTCGCCGCCAACCACCAGGGACACCTCCCCATTCAACGCCGAAGCCGCCGACGCCATCTTCCTCGCCGCCGACGCCGCCCGCCGCCGTGGTACACCTCCTCCCCTCTCGTTCGTTGGATTTAGATCTAACGGATTAGATCCATTCGTTATTTTTTTCTAATCTAGCGAACACTTTGTTCGTTAGCGTTCGTTAGCAAACGTTCATTAAATAGCCTTTTCGTTTTATTTTATTTCTGCCACGGACCCGTCTGTGATTAAAGTTTTTATAGATTAGTCCCTAGTCTTAAAACGATCACTACTTTTTGCTCGTTAGTCGGAATTAGACGAAACCAACGCCTACTTCTTTGTTATGATCCCCTCTATCCAGTGAAACAACTTAAACATAGTTTTGAAAGTTTAAAATTTGATTTCAAACCGATTTGTATTTGAACTTCATTTGTTCATAACTCGAGTTTTATAACTCCGTTTGAGTTGATTCTTTTTGCAAATTGAAGCTTTTGACCTAAACTTTCTGATAAGGCCAAATTCACTTAATTTTTGTACTGTTAGAAATTGTTTTCTGTTGCAAGAGTTATTTTCTTGGTTTCGAAGTTTTCCGAATTGCTTTCTTCGTTCTTTCCAATCTTTTGAGTTATTGCTTATGTGTGGTTACTATTGCTTGCCTACGATAGATTTAAAGGAGTGTGACGACTAGAACTATCAGGAGTTGAGTGAGAAGGTTCTTCATCAACAGTACAGGCAAGTTCACACTTTGATCATACCCTTTATCACCTAGTTTTTATGCATTAGTCTCAATCCTCAAACATTGCATGGTTAGGATTTGAATAACATGTGGGTTTGGGAAGTAGATGATGAGGTAGAACCTATTGTCCTGTTTATTATCAACCTTTGGGAGTTACTTCTATGTTATGCTCATACTACTCTACTATGCTCGTAGACGTGGATTGGGTGAGTGTATCCATGACAGATGTGAGTATTGTTAATTAATGGTTAACTTAAGGTTGCTACTTTAATACACATCTGGGTGGAATAGTAGGGGCACCCTAGAGCACCAAGTGGTTTGCCCGGGCACCTGGAGGACCCAGTGCTTCTGAAAGACTATGTCTCGGTCGTCCATTTCTCAAACATCAAGAAGTGCGAGAAATTCAACGGAGGAGATCGAGTCTTGTGGAAAGTGTGCAAACCTCTACAGAGTGTACAAACTAATCATGGTTAGCTGTATCCCCGGTTATGGACATATTGAGTATCTGGTTCTTGGATTATCATGTTGATCTCATCACGTTACTTAAATAATTTGTTGGGTTGATGATTATTATTTTGGGATTGAGATAGAGGAACCTTCCATTGTTTTCAACAAACTTTGTAGTTAAATAAACCATATTCCTTTGTTGTAGGGAAAAACTGGCTTTATGCAAAAATAAACTTAGAGCTTTCCACTAGCCAAATATGCATGCAGTGATAGCTATTATTTATCATTTATCCTACGGTGTGAATTTGCCAGTACATTCAATGTACTGACCTACATGGCTGCAATGTCTCATGTTGCAGGATTTCTCACGACGAGTAAGTGATACGTTAGGGTTATGATTTCTACACTCAATCTTGCCGTTGTGTTGATGGGAATCCACAACCTTCTTGTTTCTTCCGCTATATGGATTGAGGTAATAGTATTTAGGTTACTTTATACATGTGATTTACCTCTGTTATAAATCCTCGAGTACTGTGTGTGTCAGCATACAGATCCAGGGATGACGCTTAAGCACAGAGACTTGACCGTCTAAGGTCGGGTCGCTACAAGATGGTATCAGAGCACATGTGGACTGTAGAATGTGACCCCTAGAAACTGGCAAGACCATAGGAAAGATTTTCTCTCAAACCTTATTTTCAAAAAGATCTTTTACCTCTCTTCTATTCTGAGCTTTATCAAATATTCCCTTTTAGTTAGACCATACCCCTTTCCCCTTTTGACCACACGAAGATACGACTGATGAGACCACTCCAAGAAGTACAAGATATCGGACAACTAAGACCACTTTGGAATAAAGTGGATTTTTACCGTGCATTTCAATGATGGAAACTACAACAGTTGAAGACTCCGAAGACTAGGAGAATTTGAAGGCTTTGAAGAATTTCCAGATTGGTATGACCTAGGAATGCTACCCTGATAGAACTTTTTAGACTATAGAAGTTGTCAATACCCGAGAATCAAGGTGTGTCCGAGAAACACCAAAACATGGAGCGTTAAAACTCGAAGTTTTTGTCAAGGAAAACCCTAAGGAAGGAGATCAACTATGGAATGATAGCTCATGGCAATGACAAGGGAAGAAACACGGCTATCCATGATGCTATCACTAGCTTATGCTATTGTCACCATGCTGATTTAAGCATGCATTTCTTCGGCAGGATTCGATGACAAAAGGGCTAATGGAGCACCAATCAGTAGAAGATGAAGTTTTAACCTTAGCTAGTGTATCACCAGGATCTGGAGTATTACCTCAAGAATTTAAGATGGACCTGCAAAAAGCCATATTTGACAAGGAAGCATTTACTGAAGAACTCAGACCCCAGAAGCTAAAAGCAGCCAAGCTGGAGGAGCGAAACCTCAAGGCACCGGACATTCGTCAGGAACTGAAGGACAATAGGACCATGGTTCATGCCAAGGAGGTTGAAACCCTAGAGTTTGGAATGCAACTCCAGAATATTAAAGGACGTCATGAGAGACTTCACGTCAACAGAAATGGCCTGATAGAAGAACTTGAGAAGGACAAGCACAATCGAAAGAAGACATCGGAGAAATGAACAAGACTTGAAGAGTTTGGCGGTTTTGAAGATTTATTGACCTTTAGTAGAGCAAACCCCTGTTATATACTTACGTTAGATGTGACGATTGTGAGCTATCTTTTGTTTGATGTTTTTTCGACAGCCACAAAATAAAATGCCTTTTCAGAACTATTGTTTGTATTGTGTGAATCCCCCTATCTCTCTTATCTCACCCCAAAACCCCTGGAACCAATAAAGGATTGTCTCGCACAATATGCGACCCTATCCTAAAGGAACTCGAAGGTCCCACCAAGGATAGAAGCGCATATTGGAGACGCTTTTGCAAGGTGGATATCATTACATAGTACCATTACATAATAGTTGGGGATACATACAAGAGGCATACAATGCCACATGAATACAACATCATACAAGAGAGCAACATCCGACTATGGATGAAACACAAATAGAAACTCAAACGACATCCACCTTGCTAGCCCAGGCTGCCGACCTGGAACCTATCCCCTGATCGAAGAAGAAGCAGAAGAAGAACTCGAAAACAAGTAAACATCGCTCTCGCATCATGATCATCGCATAACCTGTACCTGTAACTGTTGCTGTAGTAATCTGTAAGCCAAGAGGACTCAGCAATCCCATTACCATGGGTATCAAGACTATCAAAGCTTAATGGGTAAGGAAGGGGTAAAGTGGTGAGGTTGCAGCAGCGACTAAGCATGATATGGTGGCTAACATACGCAAATAAGAGCGAGAAGAGAAGCAACAGAACGGTTTTGAAGCTAGCAATAATCAAGAAGTGATCCTGTAACTACTTACGTTCAAACATAACCCAAAACCGTATTCACTTCCCGGACTCCATCGAAAAGAGACCATCACGGCTACACACGCGGTTGATGCGTTTTAATTATGTCAAGTGTCAAGTTATCTACAACCGGACATTAACAAATTCCCATCTGCCACATAACCGCAGGCACGGCTCTCGAAAGTTTATACCCTGCAGGGGTGTCCCAACTTAGCCCATCACAAGCTCTCACGGTCAATGAAGGATATTACTTCTCCCAGGAAGACCCGATTAGCCTCGGAATCCCGGTTTACAAGACTTTTCAACAATGGTAAAAAAAGTACAGCAAAGTCGCCCGATGTGCCGACAAATCCCGATAGGAGCTGCACATATCTCGTTCTCAGGGCACACCGGATAGGTCAGTCTATGAGTAAAACCAGCCCTCGAGTTGCCCCGTGGTGGCCCAGCAGTCTGCCCGTTTTGGACCAACACTCGAAGGAGCTCTGGCCCGGGGGGGTTAAAATAAAGATGACCCTCCGGCTTCGGTGTGACGCCCCAAGACCGGAGCTTCAGATGCCTTCCAGGGTTTCCGAGATTCATTGTGCGATTTTGTTTGGTTCGTGCATTCATCTCTGCATCATGTGCATTGCATCACGTCATCATGCCATCATATCATTAATTTTAAAAACTCATCTAAATAAATCGTATGGATCTTCGGTCCATTTAAATTGAGGAAACTCACATGGTGGGTTCTCTTTAAAACATACCCTCCCGATATTTAGGGAGATACTATAAAATATTCCATTGTTTTGGAATCACCCATGAACCCACTTGCATATTAAATCCCTTGGCCTTTTCTTCTTCAAGTTTTGGATCTCTAACCTTGCCAATATTTATTTCATCATTTTCCGGAGCTCCACCAAAAATCCGAACATTTTTGGACCTTCCTTTCATCAAGTCCTAGTTCAAACCCATTTGAATTTCAAATGAGTTTGAATTTAAATCTTTCGGTCATGCCCACTTCTATTTTTCTTGGAACGAGCATATTTTTGCGAGTCCGGGAAAATTACCCTCATGCCCTAATTCTTGTCCACTCATTTCTTCTCTCTCCCTTTCTTTCTTTGTTTTTCTGTTTTTGGAAGAGTTTTGAAGAGAGAGGGAGAAGAGAGCCCAGCAGTCAGGCCCTGGCCATTCTCCTCCCCACCAGGCCGGCCCAGTCTCCCTAGGCCCAGCCGGACCCGCCTATCTAACCCTAGCCGATCGATCCCCTCTCCCCTGCCCGATTCCCATCTCCATCCCCTCGTTCCCTTCCGCCGCCACCACGCACACCCACATCGCCCGATCCCCTCGCTCCCGCACCCATCGCATCGAGCCACCCAGCGCCCAATCCCCTCTCCTCGATCTTCCCCTTCCTCTTCGGTGCGCCTCCACCTCGCCCTTCCTTCTCCCTCCGTGCGCCAGTACCCGACCTCCCGACCCTGCGCTCCGCCCTCACCGGAGAAGCGGGCCAAGCCGGTGCCTCATCTCTCCTCCTGCTACCCCGTTCCCCTGCGCCACCAGGACCTCGTGACGCCTCCCTTTCTCGAGCGTCCCCGCGCACTGTCGTTCCCTGCTGCCGCTGCCTCCCCGCTGTCCAACCGTGCCGCGCCCTCAAGCGCGTCGTGTCCCGCAGCCGTCGACCGAGCTGAACCTCCTCGTAGCACTGCCGCCTCGTCTCCCCATCGCCATAGCCATGTCGCCTCGCGCCTCCGTCTTCGCCTTCGCGTCAACGCCTCGTCGCCGGGAGCTCATCCCCGAGCTCGGCCAACTCCGGCGCCCAGGAGCCCGTGCCAAGCTGCCGTCAGGCCCGCGTCGCCATCCAAGACCCCGAGCCGCTCCTTTCGTCGCCAGGGGAGGAGCCCCTCGTCCAGATCAGGATGGACTCCGCCGCCCTTGCCGTTCTCCATCGTCGCAGGACCCGTGCCATCCTCTGCTTCCTCTACGGTGACCAGGAGCCACCTCGCCCGCGCGTCTCCTCCACCATCAGCCTGCAACGCCCGAGCGGAGCCGAGCTCCTCCCGGTCCCCATGGTGCTGCGACCCCATCTCTATTCCTGCTGGCCATCGCCGAGTTACCCCAGGACCTGTGGAGTCATGCACGGAAAACCCAAGTCTGAAGACTACCGTGGACGTGTGCCTGGTGTCACCTGGATCATCAAGTACCCTCTTCGTGGTTTTTGCCAAGTACCTCGACGCCCGGAGCCCTCGGATCCGTCAAGTCCAACAACGACTGTGTACAACTACCGGCGACGCCGAACGTCTACGAAACGTGTACCTCAACGACCCGCAAAGTACCCCTTCGGATCGCCAAGTACCTCTACCGACGACCTGAGCATCTACGAAAATGTGTACCATCTACCGTCGCTCGAAGACCCGTGTACGACTACTTCCACGACGTCCGTGAACCACTACCGTCGACCCTCGAAGACCCCGTGGGCCCCGAACATCCACGGGACTTGAACAACTACTTCCACTATGATATGTACCACTACCGTTGCCACGTGAACAACTACTTCCCTCGATGACTCGAACCGCTCCGAAAACGCACGCTTCGAAGGTATAACCGCCGAGACGACCCCCGTGAACGAATGCTTTGTTGTACGAGTTGTACCATATGTTTGCACCGTGACCGAATCGTCCTTGCGATGCCCCTCTTTTGCCATGCCACCGACCCATGGGAACCCGGTATTCCGGGATCACCCCACCATCTTGCATGTTGCACTCATCCGCACGTCTCCTTTTGCACCGGTATCTCCGTTAGCTACCGGAACCGATATGTTGCCGTGGCATCATTTTTGGAAATGTTGCCGTGGCACCATTTTTCGTTTCGCCGCCGTGGCACCCTTTTCCTTCCACCATGGTGACCAAATGCTTCATAACATGCTCATGCAATGTTTTCATAAAATTGCATAAACTTGTATATGTCATCCGCATCACGATAACAACTTTTAAATGCTTAAAATTGTTGTTTGCTTTAAAACTACTAAATGACATGGGGATTTTCCGGAATTGTTGTTTGTTGTTCCGGCCTCATTTAAACTTGCCTAAATAGTTAGTTCAATTATGTTTCACGTCTTGCCATGTTTAACAACATTTAATACTGTTGGTTAGCCTAACCGAGAGAGAACTAAATAATTGATGTGGTGTTCCGTCAATATGCAACTCGTTGCATATTGAGCTCCACTTAATTTGTAGTATTGTTTGTTGCCCTTTGCCATGCCATGCCTCATTAAACCGGACATGCATCATACTTGCTTGTGCATCATGACATGTTTATGCTTGTGTGTTTACCATGTTGTTTGCTTCTTTCCGGTTTGCTTCTCTCGTTAGCTTTGGTTTCGTTCCGGAGTTGTGAGGATTCGTTCGACTACGTTCGTTTGTCTTCTTCATGGACTCGTTCTTCTTCCTTGCGGGATTTCAGGCAAGATGACCATTACCCTCGATATCACTTCTATCTTTGCTTGCTAGTTGCTTCATTCTATCGCTATGTTGCGCTACCTATCACTTGTTTACCATGCCTCCCATATTGCCATGTCAGCCTCTAACTTTTTCACCCTTCCTAGCAAACCGTTGTTTGGCTATGTTACCGCTTTTGCCCAGCCCATCTTATAACATTGTTAGATGCAGGTGAAGTTGAAGATTGCTCCATGATGGACCGGATTATGATTGGGATATCACAATATCTTTTATATTATTAATGCATCTATATACTTGGTAAAGGGTGGAAGACTCAGCCTTATGCCTGGTGTTTTGTTCCACTCTTGCCGCCCTAGTTTCCGTCATACCGGTTTTATGTTCCCGGATTTTGCGTTCCTTACGCGGTTGGGTGATTTATGGGACCCCTTGACAGTTCGCTTTGAATAAAACTCCTCCAGCAAGGCCCAACCTTGGTTTTACCATTTGCCACCTAAACCTTTTTCCCTTGGGTTCTGCAGACTCAAGGGTCATCTTTATTTTAACCCCCCCGGACCAGTGCTCCTTCGAGTGTTGGCCCGAAATGAGCTGCCTGCGGGGCCACCTCGGGGAAACTTGAGGGCTGGTTTTACTCATAGCTAGTCTCATCCGGTGTTGCCCTGAGAACGAGATATGTGCAGCTCCTATCGGGATTTGTCGGCGCATCGGGCGGCTTTGCTGGTCTTGTTTTATCGTTGTCGAAATGTATTGTAAACCGGGATTCCGAGTCTGATCGGCTCTTCCTGGGAGAAGGTCTATTCCTTCGTTGATCGCGAGAGCTTATCATGGGCTAAGTTGGGACACCCCTGCAGGGTATAATCTTTCGAAAGCCGTGCCTGTAGTTATAGGCAGATGGGAATTTGTTAATGTCCGGTTGTAGATAACTTGACACCAGATACGAATTAAAACGCATCAACCGCGTGTGTAGCCGTGATGGTCTCTTCTCAGCGGAGTCCAGGAAGTGAACACAGCTTTTGTGTTATGTTTGACGTAAGTAGGAGTTCAGGATCACTTCTTGATCATTGCTAGTTCACGACCGTTCCTTTTGCTCTCTTCTCGCTCTTATTTGCGTATGTTAGCCACCATATATGCTTAGTCGCTGCTGCAACCTCACCACTTTACCCCTTCCTACCCATAAGCTTAAATAGTCTTGATCTCGCGGGTTTTGAGATTGCTGAGTCCTCGTGACTCACCAGATACTATCACAACAGTTGCAGGTGCCGATGATACCAGTGCAGGTGATGCAACCGAGCTCAGATGGGAGCTCAACGAAGACCTTGGTCGTGGCTATGTTTCGTTTCATTTTGATCAGTAGTGGAGCCCAGTCGGGACGATCGGGGATCTAGCAGTTGGGTTATCTTCTTTTCTTTTGGCTTTGTCCGTAGTCGGACTATGTGTGTACTCTGAATGATGTATGATTTATTATTTGTTCATTGTGTGAAGTGGCGATTGTAAGCCAACTCTTTATCCCATTCTTATTCATTACATGGGATTGTGTGAAGATGACCCTTCTTGCGACAAAACCACAATGCGGTTATGCCTCTAAGTCGTGCTTCGACACGTGGGAGATATAGCCGCATCGTGGGTGTTACAAGTTGGTAATCAGAGCCATCCCCGACTTAGGAGCCCCCTGCTTGATTGTTTGCTGGCGTTGTTGAGTCTAGAACAAAAATGTTTTGAATCTTAGGATTATATATATCAGAGAGTAGGATTCTTTTTACTCCCCAGTCCCTTGGTCGCTCTGGTCAGGTCTCCTGACTTAGATGTTTTGACTTTCCTCTCCTCAAATTTCACTAAATTTTTCTTAGGATCACGCGGGTATCTTGGAATCGTTACGATGATTTTGTGACGAGAACATTGTTCTTGGTGCCTCCTGTCTATTATGTGGCTTTGATCCGGGGAGTTGAGCTCCGAGGTGTTGTCGTCATAATTTTATCGTTGCAGTTCTGGAATACCTGAGTTTTGCCGACATCGAAAATCTCTTTTATGCAGTTGTTGGTGAGATAACCTTGATAACCCAGTACTGGGGCGAGCTCGAGAGTATTGACATAACTCGTATAACGGATGCTTTTCGAAGGTTGAGGTACACGATTTCCGAAGGTTTCTTGGTTATGTGTTGACGGATGGATACAGCTTGGATGTAGGAATTGTTAGTTTTGGGTGAGATATATATTACTTCCCCTGTATCCCCAACACCAGATTGCATAACCAGAAAGTTTCTGGAGTTTTATAGGTGGGAATTCAAGTAGCTCCTAGAATATTTTTTCGAAAGATGCATGATATGAGATTGGGGTTCGACGTCTAGTGGTCCGCCTTTCCACGGTCGTTTTTACAGTGGTCTCGTTGTGTCTTAAAGAACCCTTGGCTATGCTGGTTCGGGGACACTTCGTATGTCATGTGCACTGCCTTGTACATGATGGTGCTGTACACTCGAGCCCGTGTGGGCCCCACCATGAAAACTTCGGACAGAATCTCTATCATATGTTTGTTCCGGCTTATTCTGCAAGCCAAATCCTTTGTTTTGTTTTGATTTGTGGTATTCGAGTTGCTTCGATGTCAAGTGTTGATACCTTCTCTAAATGGTGTTCTCATATAGCTATGTGAATACTAATCCTTCTTGATCATCGAGATCGTCATGTTAATTCTTTTCCAACCGGTGCATTTCTCTTCGAGATGATCCCATCATTCTCCCCATCCGCAAGATCATTTCCAAGTTTTCTCAATGGTGTTTCTTCCATCCGTCCCAAGTTGTCTTTGTTTTCCCGCCCTCCCACCCTTTTTTTTCAAGGACTCAGATATCTTAATCAAGTATCCATCTTATGGATGTGAAGTTTCTCCATTCTTTTCAATCAATGTTCTTACCCGGTGATTATCATGAAGATGGTCAGGAGCTTCAAGTTCATCATTCTTCATTCTCGTTTTCTTCTCCGGTGGATTTAACTCAAGCTTTCGGTGTTGATCATATTCTTTTTCTCATTTCAAGTGCTTTCTTATGCCAGTGCACCTCCTAATCATTCACTTCTCGATATTCCTTCGTTCTCGAGTGTTGAATATTTCTCAGAAGGCCCGTCTTTCCATTCTCAATCCGTCCAAACTATTTGGAGATTATTATCTCATTCAAGTCATTTAATTCAACCGGTGCAATCCCCCCTTTTCAATCAATCGTTCAACGATGTTTTCCTTTTGAGTGGACCCTAACCCACATGTTTTTTCCAGGATCTTACCTAACTCTTCTAACTTATCCGGAGCGATTCTCAAATTCTTTCAAAGTTTGACGTAAGAATGAATTATCATCAGTCAAATGTCTTTCTCCAAGATCTTTCAAATTCTTTCGTCGTTGGTTCAACCTTTCTAATTTTCATTCTGGAGTGTCTCAACAATTCATGGTGGTTCTCTTCATCATTCTCAGCATGTGAATACCGAAGAAGAGGTTCTCTTAAATCTTGTCCGTTCTCTTGAAGATTCATGGTTCTAGCTTGATGCCATCCTCTCATAATTGTTTTCCATTGTGACAATTCTTTTCACCCATCCAGGGCAATTCAGGAGTCTTTACAGTTTGATTCTCTGGAGCCAATCGCCTTAGAATTATTCATTCTCAACTTTCAGCTCTCGTTCTTGAATTCTTCCGGTGCATCGTTCAAATATCCTCTAATCAATTCATGATCTCTTCGTTCTCATGTATCTAAATGCTCTTAAGTATCTTCATTTTTTTTTCAATTCTTCCCGGTGAATTGTGCCTTCGCTACTCTCTTTTCCAATTTTACGGTGGTTTGTTCAAGATTTCACTTCCTTTGTTATCATATCAATTCATTCGTTGTTTCCAATCCCACCGGTGGTTCCATCAATACCTTCTCAAGTTTTGCGCTATATCTCTCTTAATTCTTTCTACGAGAATAAGTAGTATGCCAAATTCGTTGCTTGTCATCAATTTAAATCGGTGAAGGATAAGCATATAATAAATCTTATTCTTATTTCCTCGAGGTGATTCAATTCTTTTCTTCCGGAGATTGTTCATAATGAAGTAATTCTCGGTTCGAGATGCTTCATTTTTTCTTTCTGGAGTTCCAAGTTTTCTCGGTTATATCGTCGCGAAGCTTCATCTAAATCACCGCAAGGCTTCACCTTGTGTTTTCAACTTCTCTTTCTTTCTATCATTCTTTATTACCGGAGTTCTTCATGGAGGCTCTACATGGTGGTTCGTCAAGGATTCCTTTCATCCTTCAATTGTTCTTCAAGATTTCTCTCGAAGTTAAGATCTGCCAAGCTTTACTCAAAATTAAACATGGTGTTCAACACATGTTTTGTTTTGAGGCGTTCAAGCATTCTTCATCTTGCATTCCGAAGTGCAATTCTTTCTTTGTTGGAGTTATCTTGTGTCATATTTCACCTAAAGCCTTCCCTAAGGAATGTTGTATTGTGGTGCTTATCAATGATCCAAGTTTTCTCCTATCCTCTCGGCGAAAGCAGTTTTTCATCTCTTCGTTGACCTCAAGCAAGCAATTGTTTCCGTTAGTGGCCGGTTGTCACCTCATCATTGTCAGGACCCCGACTCGATGTCACATCGATCTAGCCGGTAACACCTCATATCACTTTGCGGCCTCACGCACGGTATCCCCACGGGTGTCGCCTTACCTTTGCCCGGGACCGTTTGCGCCTTTTGGCTCACGTATATGATAGTGTCGCTAGCATCCATATGATAAGGAGCCCGGGCTGACATGACTAGTCGTAAACCCAAAGTGGCACAGACTTACAGGGACAGGCATCCATGACCCAGCTTCGAACGTGTCGGTCATCAGCAAGTGGGTCCGGGCTGTAGCACTGGGCTAGCAGGACTCCGGTAAACCGGGCTGTAGCGGGCTAACAGGACTCCGGTACTCAAAGCGTGACATTTCCCCGAAGGGACAGACACAGGAACGAAGAAGGACACATGTCGGCCAGCCTAAGTGTTCCAGAGCAGTAGCAAGCTACCATGGCTCAGCGGTAACACTAGGAGACATTTCCCGGTAAGAGAGTCTACTAAAGATAAACAACTAGATAGTCAGATCCCACACATACCAAGCATTTCAATCATACACACAATATGCTCGATATGTGCAAATACAACGAAGCATCACAACATGACTCTATGACACAAGTACTTTATTTAAGGCTCAGGGAGCCATACATAACATACACAAAGGTACGGGTCTCACGACCCAGCATTCAAGTCATACAGTCATACAAACCAGCAGCGGAAGTAACTTGTCTGAGTACAGACAACTAGTAAAATAAAAGAGGCTTGGAAAGCCTCTCTATACTACGTCGTCCTTCACAAGCTCAGGATCACCACCTGGGCCTTTAGCCTACTCGTTGATGTCAACGTCTACATAGAACCCATCAGAAGGGTTTGCAGCGTCTTCTGTAAAAATGTAAATTATAGCAACATGAGTACAAAGGTACTCAGCAAGACTTACATCAGATCCTACATACATGCATATTATCAAGAAGGGATGGTGGAGTTATTGCAGCAAGCCAGCTTTGACTCTTGGCTAGACTATCCTACGATACTTCAACTTGAAATGGTTTTGCACACACGAGTCCACTAGTCACCAATTCAATACACTACCGAGGATCCGCCTCCGTCTTCCTATGGGAGAGCCATCCTCGGCACTCACACTTATCTTGAGGCTTTTAGTAGTTTCCATTTACTTGTCTATGAACTGTATAGGCAACCAAGTAGTCCTTTACCGCGGACGCGGCTACTCGAATAGATCATGTTAACCCTGCAGGGGTGTACTTCTTCATACACGCTCTCACCACTTACCGTCATTTACACGACATGTACTCGGCAACCTTCAAGCCCGAAGCCCAACGTGGGTGTCGGCCACGACCTACCTAATCACCTAAGCCTCCAGTCCAGGTTTATCGCCTATTCAGGTTCCATCCGCAGGGAGTCCAGCCGAGGTTTCCCATACGGCCCCGAACGATGTGAACAGGGTTCCCGAGATACCTAACGGGTATTCGGTACACCCAGCCATGTACCTACCGCATCACAGCCCACCCCTACGGTCAGCGCTGTCCACGGCCTCCAGTAGGCTACAAACACCAGAAACTACTTGCAACTCCTGGACGGAGAACTAGGGTGAATAAGAAGCCGAGAGGGTCCATTGGTTTCGGGCCCAATGCATGGTAGTAGCTGTATCTTAAATCACACATACAGATCTCAGTGCTTAAGGTCGGCTTCAATGAAACAACCCACCATGTACTCCTACATGGCCTCTCATCGATACCTTTACCAAATCGTGTTCACCACACCACTCTCATTACCGACATAATCATTTCACTCTAGCCCATCACCCAGATGAACCAGACCTGACACGACTCTAAGCATAGCAGGCATAGCATGGTAGGAACAACACATACATATGGCTCATACAACTCCTACACATGCTAGTGGGTTTCATCTAGTTACTGTGGCAATGACAGGTCATGCAGAGGAAATGGGTTCAACTACCATAGCACACAGCAGTTTGAAACGCGTTGCCTTAATGCAGTAAAAGAGAGCAGGAGCGAGAACATGGGATTGTATCGATATGATCAAATGGTTGGTTGCTTGCCTGATGGTTCGATGCACTGATACGGTTCTTCGTTAGGGTAATCACGGTACTCCTCGGAGGCAGAACCTGTCGCAAAGGACACCGATACACAACCATCACCAAACAATGTGCAACAATATGATGCATGCATGAAACATGGCAATATGAGTGTGTTGGGCTAATGCAACTAAAACCAGAAGGGTTTGAACCAAGTTGAATCAAAGATTCAAATTTCAAACTCAAACATGGCCTTTTAAAGTGCTTTTCCTTGTTCTGCTTTAAACATCAATTTAACTTCTTTGATCATGCATGAAAATAGTACAGATGGATAGATTGGATTTTTCTGATCATTTTACATATATAATTTGTCTGATTTGGAGTTACAGAATAAAAGTTATGAATTTTTGAAGTTTAAATAATATTCTGGAATTTCCTGATTTAAATTAAATCCAGAAATATATATATTGCACCAGCATGACGTCAGCATGACGTCAGTGGTCAACTGCGGCTGGCTGGGGTCAAACCTGACGTGTGGGGTCCACACGTCAGTGACAGGGGGGTTAACAGGGTTAATTTAATCCTAATTAGGAATTAGTGGCGCTGGGGCCCACTGGTCAGTGTCAGGGGGGTAGTTAGTTTAACTAATTCGGTTAGTGCTAATCCTAATTAGCTAACAGGGCTGGGCCCACCTGTCATGGACACAGGGGGGGTCCTGCCGTGGTCAAGGTGGGTCAAACCCACCGGCGACATGACGCCGGTGAGGCCCGAGACGGCGGCGCGATACGGAAACGCGCTACAGGGCACGGGCGAGGCCGTGCTTGGGCTCGTTGGAGAGCCCTTGCTCCCGCACGTCAAACGGTGGTGGTGGCCGTGCTTGAGGTGGCCGGTACCGACGACGGCGAGCTCGTGAGCGGCGGCCGGAATTCGGGTGCGGTCGGGATCGGCGCTACTGCTCGCAAGCGAGGGAGCTGAGGCGCTGGAGGGGCTCTACGGGTCGCGGCAAGCACAACGGGTGCACGCCCGTGACCAAATGGTCACCGGGGCTTCGCCGGCGACGAGCCCGTGCGGCGGAGCGTCTCGGCTCCGGTAGAGGGGCGGCTAGAGCTCGAAATCGAACATGGGGTTAGGGGGAAACGAAGCAGGGGCTCACGGGGATCATGCAGGGAGGGTCAGCGAGCTCGGGGAAGCACGAACGGCGGCGAATCGACGGCGACCATCGGCGGCGGTCGAGGACGAAGACGATGGCGTGGAGGCGATGCAGAGCTTCCCGAGGGGCTTGGCTTGGTGGGGAGGAAGAGGGGGTCGCGGCGGAGCTGGGGAGCGTGTCGGGGAGGCGAGGGGAGGCCGGTGGCGGCTGCTATGGCGAACGGCGGCGATGGGTGCGTTCGGACACGGGAGAGAGAGAGCGAGGGAGAGGAGAGGAAGAACCGGGGGAGAGTGAGAGAGAGCAGGGGAGGGCGTGGCGTCGTTCCAGGCCATCCAGACGAGGAGGGGAGGGGCAGGCAGGCAGGCGAGCTGGTGGCGTGGCGCGGTGGCGCGCGCGCGCCGGGCACACTCCCCTCCCTCTGTCGAGGACGAAGACGACAGAGGAGGGAGACGGGCTGGGCCGCCTGCTGGCTGGGCCGGCCAGCTGGCTGGGCTGCACAGGGAGGAGCCCCAGGTAAGCTTCTCCCTTTTATTTATTTCCATTTTCTAATTTCTGACATTTGTTTTGATTTAAATAAAATATTAAATCATTTTATTACCTTATGCCAATTTTTGCAGGAGCTAGATGTATTATTCCAGAGCTCCCCATCAGGTGGCATAATTTTTGAACATATATTAATATATATAACTAATATATTTCCAATGCAAATAGTTATGCATTAATTCCAAATGCCCAAAATAAATACCTATGAGCTCTTAAAAATATTGGTTTGATTTTTATCTCTGTCCAATATTTTCAGAGAGCAACATGAGCATTTTCTTGGACCCTTTTGGAGAAATTTTTATTTGGGTCATTTTCAAAAATGATTCTGAGGGTTTCACCAATCCCCATTTCAAAATTAAATGGAATTTGAAACATGATGCACACACTCTGATGCATGACTAGCTAGGGTGTGACAACTCACCCCCCTCAAAAGAATCTCCTCCCGAGATTTGGGTTCCTCCGGGAAGAAGGCGGGATACTCGAGTCCAAGACGATCCTCCCTTTCCCAAGTTGCTTCATCCTCAGAATGGTGCGACCATTGTACTTTGAGAAACTTGATATTATGACGTCGGGTGGTACTTTCGGCCTGATCGAGGATACGAACGGGGTACTCTCGATATGTAAGATTATCTTGGAGATCAAGCGTTTCGTGGTCCACTCCACGGATAGGAACCGAGAAGCAACGCCTGAGTTGAGAAACGTGGAAGACATCGTGGACTATGGAGAGGTGCGGAGGTAGTTCCAACTGGTAGGCAACTTCTCCTCGTTTGGCGAGAATGCGAAAAGGTCCAATGTAACGAGGAGCCAATTTGCCTTTGATACCGAAACGATGGGTTCCCTTCAGAGGGGTGACCCGAAGATAAGCCTTCTCGTCAACCTCGAAAGTCATAGCCTTATGTTTTCGGTCATATTGACTCTTTTGACGAGATTGGGCTGTTTTCAACTTTTCACGAACGATACGAACTTGTTCTTCTGCTTCCTGAATCATATCCGGGCCAAAGAATTGTCTTTCCCCGGTTTCTGACCAGTTAAGGGGTCTTCGACACCGTCGTCCATAGAGAACTTCAAAAGGGGCTTTACCCAAGCTAGATTGATAGCTGTTGTTGTAAGCGAATTCGGCAAATGGAAGGCACTTCTCCCAGTCCATTCCGAATGAGATAACAGAGGCTCGAAGCATGTCTTCTAGAATCTGGTTGACGCGTTCCACTTGACCACTCGACTGAGGGTGGAAGGCGGTGCTAAAGGAGAGACGGGTTCCCATAGCATTTTGGAAACTTTCCCAAAATCGAGAGGTGAAAAGACTTCCTCGATCCGAGTTAATTTCCAAAGGAACACCATGGAGGGACACTATTCGGGAGATGTATAAGTCTGCCAGCTGACTAGCGGTTATACTCTCACGAACAAGTAAGAAATGGGCTACTTTGGAAAGACGATCGACAACGACGAAAATAGCATTATTCCCTCTCTTGGTCCTGGGAAAACCGGTAATGAAATCCATACCAATTTTATCCCATTTCCATTCAGGAATAGCTAAGGGTTGAAGGGTGCCAGCAGGCCGTTGATGCTCTGCTTTTACACGACGACAGACGTCGCAATTAGCAATATACTGAGCAATTTCTCTCTTCATCCTAGTCCACCAGAACCTCTGGCGTAGGTCCTGATACATCTTAGTACTACCGGGATGAATGGTGAGAGGAGATTCATGAGCTTCCTTAAGGATCAATCGCCTCAGGTTTTGCACTTTGGGAACCACTAGTCGATCCCCGAAGTATACGACCCCTTGATCATTAATGGAGAAGCAATTCGCAATTCCTTTGTGGATGTTTCTCTTGATGCGGGAAATTCCCGGATCTACCTTCTGTGCTTTGATAATCTGATCCGTAAGGGTAGGTTTTGCCACCAAGGTGGAAAGAAAACCTTGAGGAACAATGTGAAGGTTAAGCTTCCGAAATTCCTCATGGAGAAGCGGTTGACTTTGTTGTAACATCAGGTTGTTACAATAAGATTTACGACTTAGTGCATCAGCCATGACGTTGGCTTTCCCTGGGGTGTAGGTTATTCCTAAGTCGAAGTCTGTGATCAACTCAACCCAACGTCTTTGCCTGAGATTCAGATCCGGTTGGGTGAAAATGTACTTCAGACTTTGGTGATCAGTGAATATTTCGCAACGGTTACCGAGGAGGTAATGTCGCCAGGTTTTAAGTGCATAGACTACGGCTGCAAGTTCTAGATCATGAGTAGGATAATTCTCCTCATGTGGGTGCAATTGCCGTGAAGCGTAGGCAATTACGTGTCGATCTTGCATGAGAATGCAACCTAGTCCTTGTCGCGAGGCGTCGCAGTAGATAACAAAGTCCTTGGAGAAGTCTGGCGGTACCAGTACGGGAGCAGAAGTCAGGCGTCTTTTCAATTCCTGAAAGATGTGCTCACATTGTGGAGTCCATTCGAACTTCTTATCTTTCTTGAGGAGTTCGGTTAGAGGTTTGGCAACTTTGGAGAAGTTCTCGACAAAGCGACGACAATAGCTCGCTAAGCCCAGAAAACTCCGAACTTGCTTGACCGATTCAGGTGGAGTCCAATTAAGGACGGCTTGAACTTGCTCAGGGTTAACAGCAATACCTTTACCAGATATTACATGACCCAGATAGGTCACTTCTGACAACCAGAATTCACATTTAGAAAATTTGGCATAAAGGCGATGCTCTCGAAGTTTCTTCAACACTAGCCTTAAATGTTCGGCATGTTCTTCCTCGTTCTTGGAGTAGATGAGTATATCATCGAGATAAACTACAACGAATTTATCCAAATACTCCATGAAGATTGAGTTCATTAACCGAGAAAAGGTGGCTGGAGCGTTGGTTAATCCGAAGGACATGACGGTGTACTCGTATTGGCCATAACGAGTAACAAAGGCCGTTTTAGGAATGTCCCCGTTTCTGATTTTGATTTGATGGTAGCCCAACCTCAAATCCATCTTGGAGAAGACTGAGGGTCCAGCGAGCTGATCATACAGGTCGTTGATCCTGGGAAGCGGATATTTGTTCTTGATTGTGACCAAATTGACAGGTCGATAATCTACAACCATCCGGTCCGTACCATCCTTCTTCTTGACGAATAGGACGGGGCAAGCCCACGGAGATGAGCTAGGTCGGATGAAACCCTTTTTCAAGGACTCATCGAGTTGTTTCTTAAGCTCGGCTAGTTCTAGTGGTGCCATCTTATAAGGTCTTCTAGCAATCGGAACGGTTCCTGGGATGAGGTCTATTACGAACTCAACCTCCCTGTCAGGTGGAACACCTGGCAATTCCTCTGGGAAGACATCCGGGAAGTCACGGACTACCGGAACGTCCTCAAGGTCTGGCAAAGGGCTGGCGTTAAGAGAATATAATTGTCGCTTGGCTAATCGGGTCAAGACATTGACTATCTTGCCCGAAGGGTGAGTGAGTTGAACAGTCCTAGAGAAGCAATCAATTTTGGCATGATGAGCTGACATCCAGTCCATACCCAAAATGATATTAATATCTGAAAATTTAAGGGCTATCAACGATGCAAGGAAAACAAGTCTGTCGACTTGGATTTCATTTCCATAACTTACCCTAGAGGTCTGCCATCTAGAACCAGGAGTAGAAATTTCCATAGTGGATGGCATGTCACAGAATGCGGTGTTATGCAAACGAGCATAGTTCTCGGATATAAATGAATGAGAGGCTCCTGTATCGAAAAGAACAGATGCCGGGTGGCAGTTAACAAGAAGCGTACCGAGAACGACGTTGGGATCCTCTTGAGCTTCTTCGGCAGAGATACAGTTGACATGGCCACGTGAGGCAGTGACCGGCTTGGCGTGGAACACTTTCCCTGTCGGCTTGCCACGGCCAACAGCTTTAGCAGACTGGTTGGGGTTGGTCTGGGGACACTCACGCATATAGTGGCCATATTCCCCACACTTGAAACAAGTTACGGAACTGGTACGTGGAGGAGCATTGTTGGTTGGACCCCCATAGGGTTTGGCCGGTGCAGACTGTTGAACAGGGCGAGGCGCCTGGAAAGATGGCCTCGGTGTGAACCTGGGTGGCAGGGCGGTGTTGGGTACCCACACGCGGCGCTTCTGAGGACCAGCACCGGATGAGGAACCCATGTCACGGCCATGCTTGCGTGTTGCGTCATAGTCAGTCTGACCAGTTTCAGCACTGATGGCTTTGTTGACAAGTTTCTGAAAAGATGTGCACTCATGCAGACGGAGGTCGCGGCGAAGCTCAGGACTAAGGCCCTTACGGAACCTTGCTTGCTTCTTGGCATCAGTAGACACTTCCTCAGTTGCATATCGTGCGAGGTTACCAAACTCCCTGCTGTAAACATCCACAGAGAGTCGGCCTTGGGTGAAATTGCAAAATTCCTCACGTTTACGGTCCATGAGACCCTCCGGAATGTGATGTTCACGGAAAGCCTCGCTGAATTCAGCCCAAGTAGTGACATGGCCCGCTGGGCGCATAGCTCCATAATTCTCCCACCATAGACTGGCGGGGCCTTCAAGATGATATGCAGCAAAGGTGACCTTGTCAGCCTCCGCTACCAGCGGAACGCAGTTTGTGAGAGATACTGCGAAGCCAGTCATCAGCGTCGAGAGGCTCGACGGAGTGGTGGAACGTGGGTGGATGTAATTTGATGAAATCACTGAGTGACACCACGTTAGTCCTCTGATGGTGTGCCGTGTTCTGTTCAATATGCTCCAACAAACGGTTGGTCTCCCGCTTGTTTCTCTCAGCTTCCATCATAACCTCGGCTAGGGAAGGAGGATGAGGCAGATTTGCATCCCTGACTTCACTGCCTTCGGCCTGCTCTTGAGGAGCAGGGTTAGTGCGCGTGTTGACCATCCTAGGTAAACAAAACAATGATTTAGTCAGGATGATAAAATTCCGACATAGGATATAAAATGTAAGGAATAACTCGAAATGCAAGATGATCATCCGTATGACATGGTAAATACAGAACTGCTTCTTTATTCCATCGTCATACACACCATACAGGGTTTAGTACAAGACCAAACAAAGTTCTATTACGGTGAAAAGAGGATTACATCTCATCGGAGGCATTCCAAGCTCCTATACATTATTTTTCTACTCCTCCGGAAAGAGTACAAACTAGGTCATATCCCACGAGTCACGCGGGACGATAGATGACACAGCTAGTGCGAACTAGTGATACTACCACTAACTCAGACCGATCCGTAGTAGTCCTCGTAGAAGTCACCTCCATAGCCTGGAAGCTCAACATGATCATCCGGAAATAGACGATCTCGCGGAGCTTGTGGACCATAGGGGCTAGGATGAGGTCTTGGACCAACAGACGGTGGCCTGCGGGGACCGCGAGGTGGGGTGATGCCTCCTACATCACGCCAACCCATCACGTCTGGCAGAGCAGATCTCACAGGATAGAGATCGCGCATATCTGAATATCCAGCTTGCACCGCCGGTGCAAACCGAGTCAAAGTGGCCCAGTGGTCAGCACGGGTATTGAAGAGCTCTAACCTCAAGGCCCGATTTTCACGGTCCTTATCCTCGAGCATCTCAGCAGTGGTGCGAGTCCGTGAATCCTCCTGATTGGGGTCAGCATAGATAGCCTGGAGATACCCTTGTGCTCCCGGAAGTGATCCTGGCATATACCGGAAATCAGGGTCCCGAAATAAACCAGATCTGACTCGCATGATGGTCATCATAGAGTAGGCGGCGTCCTGCACAGCCATCTCAATAGTAACCCCGAGTCCATAGGAGCAGTGAAGGGGCTCGGTGGATCCAGGATAAGATGGAAATATCCTGACAGTGCAGAGATACTAGCTTTGATTAAAGTCCCGAAATTGCTCTTCGACCGTGTACTTAGGATACCAGCGGTACCCAGCCTCAGTCATTACCCTGACCAACTTGGCAGTATGGCCGGGTACATCTAGGCATCGAGTCAGGCGAACCACTTGATTGAGGTCGCGAGTGGCCATCTAAAAGCACAATCATAATGCAAAGGCATTAGAATTTCTAGCAAATTTCGGCAGCATAACAGCTGTAAATGCTCAAGAAGGATTTTGAGACATTTGACAAAGGATTTCATACACACTCAACATCATCATATCAAATTCTGAGTCCATCCTAGCAACATAATATGGTAGAAGAACTGAACTAGGCTTGTATCCATCATACCTATAAGGTACTACTGATTAGTAACACGTGATCCTGATAGAGAGAATAGATCCTAATTCCTTAACCCCCGGTGGAAGAATGGACTGACTCAGATCAGAATGTCATAAGATAAAGGAGTAAAAAGAGCCTTACGTTCCAACCCACAAACAATTCCCCTACATATAACTAAAGAATTTCTAGACTCAACATCGACCAGTTTGGCTTGGAGAACCTACAGGCAGTCCGGCTCTGATGCCAACGCTCTCAGGACCCCGACTCGATGTCACATCGATCTAGCCGGTAACACCTCATATCACTTTGCGGCCTCACGCACGGTATCCCCACGGGTGTCGCCTTACCTTTGCCCGGGACCGTTTGCACCTTTTGGCTCACGTATATGATAGTGTCGCTAGCATCCATATGATAAGGAGCCCGGGCTGACATGACTAGTCGTAAACCCAAAGTGGCACAGACTTACAGGGACAGGCATCCATGACCCAGGTTCGAACGTGTCGGTCATCAGCAAGTGGGTCCGGGCTGTAGCACTGGGCTAGCAGGACTCCGGTAAATCGGGCTGTAGTGGGCTAACAGGACTCCGGTACTCAAAGCGTGACATTTCCCCGAAGGGACAGACACAGGAACGAAGAAGGACACATGCCGGCCAGCCTAAGTGTTCCAGAGCAGTAGCAAGCTACCATGGCTCAGCGGTAACACTAGGAGACATTTCCCGGTAAGAGAGGCTACTAAAGATAAACAACTAGATAGTCAGATCCCACACATACCAAGCATTTCAATCATACACACAATATGCTCGATATGTGCAAATACAACGAAGCATCACAACATGACTCTATGACACAAGTACTTTATTTAAGGCTCAGGGAGCCATACATAACATACACAAAGGTACGGGTCTCACGACCCAGCATTCAAGTCATACAGTCATACAAACCAGCAGCGGAAGTGACTTGTCTGAGTACAGACAACTAGTAAAATAAAAGAGGCTTGGAAAGCCTCTCTATACTACGTGGTCCTTCACAAGCTCAGGATCACCACCTGGGCCTTTAGCCTACTCGTTGATGTCAACGTCTACATAGAACCCATCAGAAGGGGTTGCAGCGTCTTCTGTAAAAATGTAAATTATAGCAACATGAGTACAAAGGTACTCAGCAAGACTTACATCAGATCCTACATACATGCATATTATCAAGAAGGGATGGTGGAGTTATTGCAGCAAGCCAGCTTTGACTCTTGGCTAGACTATCCTACGATACTTCAACTTGAAATGGTTTTGCGCACACGAGTCCACTACTCACCAATTCAATACACTACCGAGGATCCGCCTCCGTCTTCCTATGGGAGAGCCATCCTCGGCACTCACACTTATCTTGAGGCTTTTAGTAGTTTCCATTTACTTGTCTATGAACTGTATAGGCAACCAAGTAGTCCTTTACCGCGGACGCCCAGCCAGCCACGTACCTACCGCATCACAGCCCACCCCTACGGTCAGCGCTGTCCACGGCCTCCAGTAGGCTACAAACACCAGAAACTACTTGCAACTCCTGGACGGAGAACTAGGGTGAATAAGAAGCCGAGAGGGTCCATTGGTTTCGGGCCCAATGCATGGTAGTAGCTGTATCTTAAATCACACATACAGATCTCAGTGCTCAAGGTCGGCTTCAATGAAACAACCCACCATGTACTCCTACATGGCCTCTCATCGATACCTTTACCAAATCGTGTTCACCACACCACTCTGATTACCGACATAATCATTTCACTCTAGCCCATCACCCAGATGAACCAGACCTGACACGACTCTAAGCATAGCAGGCATAGCAAGGTAGGAACAACACATACATATGGCTCATACAACTCCTACACATGCTAGTGGGTTTCATCTAGTTACTGTGGCAATGACAGGTCATGCAGAGGAAATGGGTTCAACTACCGTAGCACACAGCAGTTTGAAACGCGTTGCCTTAATGCAGTAAAAGAGAGCAGGAGCGAGAACATGGAATTGTATCGATATGATCAAATGGTTGGTTGCTTGCCTGATGGTTCGATGCACTGATACGGTTCTTCGTTAGGGTAATCACGGTACTCCTCGGAGGCAGAACCTGTCGCAAAGGACACCGATACACAACCATCACCAAACAATGTGCAACAATATGATGCATGCTTGAAACATGGCAATATGAGTGTGTTGGGCTAATGCAACTAAAACCAGAAGGGTTTGAACCAATTTGAATCAAAGATTCAAATTTCAAACTCAAACATGGCCTTTTAAAGTGCTTTTCCTTGTTCTGCTTTAAACATCAATTTAACTTGTTTGATCATGCATGAAAATAGTACAGATGGATAGATTGGATTTTTTTGATCATTTTACATATATAATTTGTCTGATTTGGAGTTACAGAATAAAAGTTATGAATTTTTGAAGTTTAAATAATATTCTGGAATTTCCTGATTTAAATTAAATCCAGAAATATATATATTGGGCCAGCATGATGTCAGCATGACGTCAGTGGTCAACTGCGGCTGGCTGGGGTCAAACCTGACGTGTGGGGTCCACACGTCAGTGACAGGGGGGTTAACAGGGTTAATTTAATCCTAATTAGGAATTAGTGGTGCTGGGGCCCACTGGTCAGTGTCAGGGGGTAGTTAGTTTAACTAATTCGGTTAGTGCTAATCCTAATTAGCTAACAGGGCTGGGCCCACCTATCATGGACACAGGGGGGGTCCTGCCGTGGTCAAGGTGGGTCAAACCCACCGGCGACATGACGCCGGCGAGGCCCGAGACGGCGGCGCGATACGGAAACGCGCTACAGCGCACGGGCGAGGCCGTGCTTGGGCTCGTTGGAGAGCCCTTGCTCCCGCGCGTCGAACGGTGGTGGTGGCCGTGCCTGAGGTGGCCGGTACCGACGACGGCGAGCTCGTGAGCGGCGGCCAGAATTCGGGTGCGGTCGGGATCGGCGCTGCTGCTCGCAAGCGAGGGATCTGAGGCGCTGGAGGGGCTCTACGGGTCGCGGCAAGCACAATGGGTGCACGCCCGTGACCAAATGGTCACCAGGGCTTCGCCGGCGACGAGCCCGTGCGGCGGAGCGTCTCGGCTCCGGTAGAGGGGCGGCTAGAGCTCGAAATCGAACATGGGGTTAGGGGGAAATGAAGCAGGGGCTCACGGGGATCATGCAGGGAGGGTCAGCGAGCTCGGGGAAGCACGAACGGCGGAGAATCGACGGCGACCATCGGCGGCGGTCGAGGACGAAGACGATGGCGTGGAGGCGATGCAGAGCTTCCCGAGGGGCTTGGCTTGGTGGGGAGGAAGAGGGGGTCGCGGCGGAGCTGGGGAGCGTGTCGGGGAGGCGAGGGGAGGCCGGTGGCGGCTGCTATGGCGAACGGCGGCGATGGGTGCGTTCGGACACGGGAGAGAGAGAGCGAGGGAGAGGAGAGGAAGAACCGGGGGAGAGTGAGAGAGAGCAGGGGAGGGCGTGGCGTCGTTCCAGGCCATCCAGACGAGGAGGGGAGGGGTAGGCAGGCAGGCGAGCTGGTGGCGTGGCGCGGTGGCGCGCGCGCGCGCCGCGCACACTCCCCTCCCTCTGTCGAGGACGAAGACGACAGAGGAGGGAGACGGGCTGGGCCGCCTGCTGGCTGGGCCGGCCAGCTGGCTGGGCCGGCCAGCTGGCTGGGCTGCACAGGGAGGAGCCCCAGGTAAGCTTCTCCCTTTTATTTATTTCCGTTTTCTAATTTCTGACATTTGTTTTGATTTAAATAAAATATTAAATCATTTTATTACCTTATGCCAATTTTTGCAGGAGCTAGATATATTATTCCAGAGCTCCCCATCAGGTGGCATAATTTTTGAACATATATTAATATATATAACTAATATATTTCCAATGCAAATAGTTATGCATTAATTCCAAATGCCCAAAATAAATACCTATGAGCTCTTAAAAATATTGGTTTGATTTTTATCTCTGTCCAATATTTTCAGAGAGCAACATGAGCATTTTCTTGGACCCTTTTGGAGAAATTTTTATTTGGGTCATTTTCAAAAATGATTCTGAGGGTTTCACCAATCCCCATTTCAAAATTAAATGGAATTTTAAACATGATGCACACACTCTGATGCATGACTAGCTAGGGTGTGACAATCATTTTGAGATGTTTTCCATAAGCCCACAACAAGCTTGTGCTTTTCGTTGTTGATTTTCCAACAACTCCGTTCTAACATTCTTGGAAGGGTGCTTTCCAAGCTCATTTGTGGCAGAAGTTGGCATTTTCTTCTCCATTCTGTTATTCCAATGATCTATCTTCTATTCTTTCTTCCGAAGGCATTGTGATGTTGCTCTTTTCACTCATCATCGCGAATTGTGAGGATCGTGTTCTTTTCTTGCTTATCCATTTAACCGGAGTGTTGCGTCACCTCTTCAAGTTCTTTTCATCTTATCAAGTCTTGCATCTCTTTTCAGCCGGAGTGTTGTCCGAATTTGTTCTTCCTTGTTCCTTCTTTATCTCGTTTCAACCAGAGTGGTTTCAATTCCTTCTTGCTCATTGTGCTCGTCATTCATAGCCTTGCAACCTCCAAGGTTCACGTGGTGTTCCTTCTTTCTATTTTCTACCGCAGTGCTCTCAATTGTGTTCAACTCCGTTGTGTTCTTTCTCTCAACTTTACAACCTCTCGAGGTTCTTTGGTTTCACTCTTTTGTCGAAGAAGCAACTTAGCTTTACCTCTTCTCTTCCTCTTCCGTTTTCTCTCCGGTGCCATTCTAGATCTCGGGACGAGATCCTCTTGTAGTGGTGGAGTGTTGTGACGCCCCAAGACCGGAGCTTCAGATGCCTTCCAGGGTTTCCGAGATTCGTTGTGTGATTTTGTTTGGTTCGTGCATTCATCTCTGCATCATGTGCATTGCATCACGTCATCATGCCATCATATCATTAATTTTAAAAACTCATCTAAATAAATCGTATGGATCTTCGGTCCATTTAAATTGAGGAAACTCACATGGTGGGTTCTCTTTAAAACATACCCTCCCGATATTTAGGGAGATACTATAAAATATTCCATTGTTTTGGAATCACCCATGAACCCACTTGCATATTAAATCCCTTGGCCTTTTCTTCTTCAAGTTTTCGCTCTCTAACCTTGCCAATATTTCTTTCGTCATTTTCCGGAGCTCCACCAAAAATCCGAACATTTTTGGACCTTCCTTTCATCAAGTCCTAGTTCAAACCCATTTGAATTTCAAATGAGTTTGAATTTAAATCTTTCGGTCATGCCCACTTCTATTTTTCTTGGAACGAGCATATTTTTGCGAGTCCGGGAAAATTACCCTCATGCCCTAATTCTTGTCCACTCATTTCTTCTATCTCCCTTTCTTTCTTTGTTTTTCTGTTGTTGGAAGAGTTTTGAAGAGAGAGGGAGAAGAGAGCCCAGCAGTCAGGCCCTGGCCATTCTCCTCCCCACCAGGCCGGCTGTCAGGACCCCGACTCAATGCCACATCGATCTAGCATGTAACACCTCATATCACTTTGCGGCCTCACGCACGGTATTCCCACGGGTGTCGCCTTACCTTTGCCCGGGACCGTTTGCGCCTTTTGGCACACGTATATGACAGTGTCGCTAGCATCCATATGATAAGGAGCCCGGGGCTGACATGGCTAGTCGTAAACCCAAAGTGGCACAGACTTACAGGGACAGGCATCCATGACCCAGCATCGAACGTGTCAGTCATCAGCGAGTGAATCCAGGCTGTAGCACTGGGCTAGCAGGACTCCGGTGAACCGGGGTGTAGCGGGCTAACAGGACTCCGGTATTCATCGCGTGACATTTCCCCGAAGGGACAGACACAGGAACGAAGAAGGACACATGCCGGCCAGCCTAAGTGTTCCGGAGCAGTAGCAAGCTACCATGGCTCGGTGGAAACACTAGGAGACATTTCCCGATAAGAGAGGCTACTAAAGATAAACAACTAGATAGTCAGATCCCACACATACCAAGCATTTCAATAACATACACACAATATGCTCGATATGTGCAAACACAACATGGCATCACAACATGACTCTACGACTCAAGTAATTTATTCAATAGGCTCCGAGGAGCGAGATATTACAAACAGGGGTCTCATGACCCAACATTCAGAGCATACAAATCAAAGCACAAGCGGAAGCTATCATGTCTGGGTACAAACATCTATAAATGAAAAAGGTTGAGAAGCCTGACTATCTATCAGATCCTGCCGAGGGCACAAGATCGTAGCTGAGGTAACAAGCTAAACGTCGAAGTCCACGTGGAACTACTAGTGAGACTGAAGTCTCTCTGCAAAAACATAAAATAGGCAAACGTGAGTACAAATGTACCCAGCAAGACTTACATCAGAACTAACTACATATGCATCATTTTCAACAAGGGGATGGTGGGGTTTAACTGCAGCAAGCCAGCTTTGACTCGGTGGCTATCCTAAACTATGACTGCAAGCGACTCTTTTGAGGTGGCGCACACGAGTCCACATATTCACCATATCAATACACCACTATGGATCCGCTCCCGTCTCCCTACGAGAACGCCATCCATAGCACTCACGCTTATCTTGCGCATTTTAAAGTATCCACTTTCACTTGTCTATGAACTGATATAAGCAATCAAGAAGTACTTTTCCGTGGACACGGCTATTCGAATAGATGATGTTAACCCTGCAGGGGTGTACTTCTTCATACATGTTTCCACCACTTAGCGTCTGCACACGACATGTGCTCAGCAGACTTCAAGCGAAAGCCGACGTGGGTGTAGACCACGACCTACCTAAACACTCAAGTCTCTAGTCCAGGTTTATCGCCTATTCGGGTTCCATCCATGAGGAGATCCGGCCGGAGTTTCGCTCACAGCCCCAAACGATGTGAATAGGGTTCCCGAGATACCAAACGGGCATCCGGTACACCGTGCCACGTACCTACCGCATCACAGCCCACCCCTACGGTCAGCGCTGTCCACGGCCTCCAGTAAGCTACAAACACCAGAAACTACTTGCAACTCCTGGACAGAGGACTAGGGTGAATAAGAAGTCGAGCGGGGTCATATTTCAGGGCCCAATGCATGGTAGTAGCTGAATCATGGATCACAAACACAGAACTCAGTTCCTAAGGACGGCTTCAATGAGACAACCCACCATGTACTCCTACATGGCCTCTCACCGACACCTTTTACCAAATCGTGTTCACACACTTAGCTCACACATAGTAGGACATGTTCACACACCTCTGATTCATCCTCGATGAATCAGACCTGACTCAACTCTAAGCAGTAGCAGGCATGACAAACAAGCATGAATGAGTAGGCACATCAGGGCTCAAACAACTCCTACTCATGCTAGTGGGTTTCATCTATTTACTGTGGCAATGACAGCTCATGCAAAGGATAAAGGGGTTCAGCTACCGCAGCAAGTAACAGATGAATCGGTGTTGTCCTAATGCAGTAAAAGAGAGAAGGAGCGAGAGAGTAGGATTGTATCGGAATGAACAAGGGGGTTTTGCTTGCCTGGCACTTCTGAAGATAACATTGAGTCTTCATCAGTGTCAACGATCACATCATCGGTATCACGTCTATCGAGAGGGGACAAATACCGGCAACACAGAAGGGAACACAATCAATGCAATGCACAATATGATGCATGATCATGACATGGCAAAATGAATGTGTTTTGGGCTAATGCAACTAGCAACAGATTAAATGAAGTTGGTTTGAATACAAGATTCAAATTCAAACTCCATATGTGATTATTCAAATGCCATTTAATTGATTTGTGCTAAACAACAGCTATAAGTTGTTCTAACATGCATGAAAATGGTACAGATGGATTCCTTGAATTTTTCTGATAATTTTTCATATATAAATTATCTAATTTGGAGTTACGGTTGAATTTCTATGATTTTTAGAAGTTTTTACAAATTTCTGGAATTTCCTGTATATTTATAAAATGAACTAAATTCCAGAAAAGGAATATTGCGTCAGCATGGCGTAAGGCTGAGGTCAGCAGGTCAACTGGGTCGCCCAGAGTCAAACCTGACGTGTGGGGGCCACACGTCAGTGACACAGGTTAGACAGGGGGGGTTAGTTTAGTTTAATTAAAGATTAGGGGCACTAGGGCCCACATGTCAGTGTCAGGGGGTTAGCTTAGGTGGTGATTAGCTTAAACTAATCACCTGATGGCGGGGGCCCACCTGTCATAGACCCAGGGGAGGTCAAACCCCTGGTCAAACGACTCAATCCCGCCGGCGTTGAGTCGCCGGCGAGGCCGAGGCGGCGGAGGCCTTCGGGTTTCTTGCTCCGGCGACCAAATGGCCGGCGGAGGGCATCTACGGAATGCCCAGGCTCGCGCGCATCTAACAGGGCAAACGGGAGAAGCTAGGGCGGCCGTAATCCTCGCCGGCGTCGAGCTCAGCGGCTGCCGGACCTCGGGCGTTGGCGGGAACGGCGCTACGGTGCACAAGAGGGGAAACGGAAGGGCGCTGCGGCCTCCTGGGGTTGCGGTGAGCACAACGGTGGGCTCGGGAGCGAGCTGCGGTGGCTGTGGCCACGGCCACGCCATGGCCGGCGGCGAGAAGCTCTCGGCCGCGGTGGATAACCTAGCTACGGCGCGCGACCGACGAAACAGAGAGGGGGAAACAGACGGAGAGCTCACGTAGACCCTGTAGAGGTGGACGGCGAGCTTGAGGGAGGCCGGACGGGGGCGGATTTGACGGCGGCGATCCGCGGTGGCCGAGGAGGGGAACGGCGAAGCTGGCAGCATCTAGGGCTTCCGGAGGGCCGTGGATCGGTGGGGAGGAAGAGGGGGTCGAGGCGGAGCCTTTGAGCGCATCGGCGAGGCTAGGGGGTGGCGGTGGCCGCGAGGGAGCTCATCGGTGGCGGCGGCTCCGTTCGGGCGAGTGAGGGAGAGAGGAAGCAGAGGAGGGGGGGAGAGTTCGGGAGAGTCAGGGAGTTCCAGGGGGGTGGCGTGGCACGCATGGAGGCGTCCGGGGTGTCGAGGTGGAGCGGCAAGCAGGAGGTGGCCGGGGCGTGCGCCGGCGTGCGTCGGCCACGCGCCTGTGCCTACTGGCGCGAGGAGGAAGGCGACAGGGGGGGGGAGTGGAGATGGGCTGGGCCGCATAGGAGCTGGGCCGGCTGGCTACCGGGTGAGCGCCAGATAAGTCCTTCTCTCTCTCTCTTCCATTTCTATTTAATTCTGTTTTCTATTTTCTGTAGTTTGTTTTGATTTAGTTTTAGACACTAAACCATTTTATAAAATGCTGGAAATAGTTATGTGGCTAGGACTAAAATATACCAAACCACATAAAATGTTCCAGTAATTATTGGACATATATTATTTATATATGAAATATATATCCAATGCAAATAGCTATTTATTTAATTCAAAGGCCCAAAATAATTAACTCTGAGATACCAAAAATATTGTTTTGAGTTTTACCTCTTTGCAATATTTTCAGAGACTAAGAGGAACATTTTCTTGGACTTCTTTGAGGAGATTTTAATGTTGATCATTTTTAGAAGGTTTCTGAGGCTTTAAAAATTCCTCAATTCAAATTTCATTTGAATTAAAACATGATACTCACATGAGGTCTAGCCTAGTGCATAACAGGACCAGGGATGTGACAACTCACCCCCACTAAACAAAAATCTCGTCCCGAGATTCAAGCGTAGGGTAGGGTGAAGGGGAAACGCAAACTAGCACAATCTTCACGATCCAGGGTGCACTTTATCAAAGCGTTGATTTGATCACCATCTTTGTCTCGAAGTCTTGCTCTGAGAACTCCAACTAACATGACAACGAGAGGAAAGGAAAGATCCTAAAAGAATGGTTCTTCTCGATGGTCGAACAACTCAGGATTAACTCACGGAATGAGACATAGCAACATCTCTCGAGCTGAGAGGCGAAGCACTCATCCATAGGAATGGAGTGAAGCAGATGACGAAGGTTCACTAGGTAGACCACAATTTCACGCTTAAGAAGGTGGTAATCGATTGTCAACGTAGCGAGGAGTTGAGTTGCCATGATACCATAACGATACACCTTAGGGAAGGTGACTCGTAGAGATATCCCCTTAAGTGGCAAAAAGAATTACTTTTGATTCAGAGATCATTGAAACTCTTTAAACCAGCCTAAGGCAATTCTCGAGCGATCATTTGGAGGGGGTCGGTAGAATGGCATACTCGGAACTTGGATGATGTGGATTACCTTGTTGAAGACAACGTAATGGATGAATTTGCTTACCACCGGAAATGGAAGAGACCCGTGGTAGAATGGCACATTGGCGGTGCAAGCTGGGAACAAAATGCAAATGCTGGGAATGATTCTGGTAACTGGGGAAGAACCCAACAATAGAGAGTGAATCCACTGTTGAGAAGTTATAGCATAACCGAGGAAGTTGAGAGCAAACCTAGCTAGTGCCGATGGTAACACCTAACGCTTGTGCGTGCTCTCAAGAACTTGAGCATTTCCATAATCATCAAGGTTTTACCAATATCCGTGTCAAGGATTCTGGCAACACAACTTACTACCATGATGAATACCGGTGGAAGATGCCGATGCAAAGGAAGATAACACCTTCTTAGATTTCACCTTGGCGAGGCCAAGGAAACAAAATCTGGATGATCGACCGAGAGACATTTAGCACTCCGCTTCTAATGTTCTCCTTGATGTGCTAGCATAACCCATTCATAGATATGGTTTGATATCTAGAACATCAAGTAAAAGGTCGGACTTCGGGATCTCAAAATCCATAGGGGCAACTATGGAGTAAATCCTACGAAATCCCTATGGGGAGGTGGCCAACTTCCTCAATCAAGATATTATAATAACAGGTCTTCCGGCTGGGTGTGTTGGCCACGACATCCACTTTATCGGTTTTCGAGGGACCGATATTATAGTTCTTGGGAAATGTTCCAAACCATCATATCTGCCTGAGATTCAGATCTGGTTGGTGTCAGGATATTCCAGATTCATCGAGTCTAGGAAGAAAAATGAAAGTTTGCAACACAATTCGACGAGACAACGCTGCGAGATTCTCGGGGAATGAACTATGATAGTAAGCTCCAAAACATGAGCTGGTTCTGCTACAAACATGTGAACACGCTGTCCCAGACAAACATGACCACGTGGTAGTCTTATAATAAAACACTACCGAGTTCAGGTGGGGAACCATCATTAATGACATCGAAGTCTCCATGCGTGGAAGTCCAAAGAGTTCACCTTGGACAGACTCCTTTATCTTTGAACAACTCAATCAGTGGCTTGGTGTGCTCGGAACACATATGGAATGAAGGTTGCAAGTCTCCAGACCACAGAATACTTCGCACGTATGCATGACTGACTTGGGATGATTCCAGAGGAAGCAAAACTAACTTTCTCAAATCCACGGCGGCAACTTTCACCAAATGCACGTGTATAAGAGGAAGTCACTCCTTTAATCAAACAAATACTTCATGAGTTAGCATGAAGAAATGCTTTCAAAAGTTTCCAACACTAGCTTAATGTTCAACAAAATCATGGAGGAGATAAGGATGTTGTCAATGGGCTCAACAACAATTCTTCCGGGTTTCCCTTTAAAAGGAATTCCATAGTTAAGAGAACAAGTGTTAGCATTGGTCAGACCCAAAAGATATAATGGTGTATGCTCGAGGGATCAACCACGAGTAAGACAACATTACGAATATCGTTGGTTTTGGTCTGATTGGATGATAGCCCATACTCAAATTATAGATGGGGTAAGACAATAGGTCCAACAACTGATCACAAGGACCAATTAATGAAGATATCATCTTTCTTCAACACACACACATACACAGAAAGATATCCCTTAACATGAACTAAGTCAGACAAGCTTTTATCTTCCAACTCTCCAAGTTGTTGTCTAGCTTAACCAACTAGCTCCGGGATATCCATCACAGATTCTTGGAGAAAGGGTGGTTCACAAGAACCCGACTTGATCACGAGCTCAACATAGCAGTCAGGTGACAACCTGGTAATACTTCCGAGAAGATATTCGGAAAATCACGAACCACCGGTATGTTACTAAGCTTGAGAACAATCTCGCTTTTGAGGGCAAGACGATATGATCAAATGAGTGAGGACTTGACAAGATCCTAACTCATCAATCGAAGGGTGCACCGAAATAAGGACTAGGTAGCACGATCAGTCTTAGAAGGATGATTCAAAAACCAACATACTAAGAATGAAACTATTATCCTTTAACTACCAAGCAACGAGGTTGCTGGGAGTATTGATTTCACACATCACAATTCATTTGTCGGTATTCCGGTTGGATCAACACGAGGGCCGAGGAATGACTAATGATGGTGAGAAGTATCACTGTACCAAGAGTTCATAGGATGGTGTGCAATTGCTATAACAATCTCGATATAGAATAAGGTAATACTCCAAGGTAGAACAGAACCAAAAGCTGGATTGGCATTTGATCTACGGAATACAACTACTTTGACCCAATCCTAGATATGGATGAGGTACTGGAGTTTGTTTCTCCTAGTCATTCCGCGATAGAATGGCTTGACGGACCACAAAAGTAGTAGGCATCGATAAACGAACGCACGCATACTCTTGACTATCAATTGATAGACGAAGGTCAGTAGACAACTAAAGAGGGACAACTCAAAGGAACATATAACTTTCTGAGTTGTGGATGCATAGACTAGTATGTCGAACCAAGTTCAACATAATTCTTCCGGATAACCCATGCAGAAGGGTTGAGCTGGCAGAGTCACAATATAGCATGGAGAACTCATCGACAGCACTCTTGTTGTCATCTTTTGGTTCAGAAGAACTCCTGCCAAGAATGGTTCATGGTAATTGGAAGAAGGATGTACCACAAACCTCGAGGACTATCGCAAAGGTTACTACTATCCTAAAGGGACTAGCAAACACTATCAACATGAAGTAAGTAGAGTGAATCTCGGGTTCAAGAACCCAGGAATAGAATGCCTACTAACTAAATGGCATCACAGGATGCTTTCGATAATAAAGGCCAGAATCTTCACACTGGGAACACAAAACGTTGCTAGATTACTAGGTGACTCCCTAAAACACCTAGGGTCATAATAATTATTCCAACATATATGTCGAGGCAATAAAGTACCTCAACTCACTAATTTGTGTGATTAATCTGACCAAAGGCACATCGGAAACAGAAGGAAGGGATTTGCAAATGCATCGGACTATTTAGAAACCTGGGATGACTCCGATAGCATAACGGCTGTAAATGCTCAAAGGATTGGAGACATGCTACAAAATGGTGGCATAGCCACTCAGAAGCACAATATCAAGGTTTCGAGATCAACAATTAACATACGGAAGTAGAAACTGAACTCAAGCTTAGAACCATCAATCCTACAAGTCTGCAGATTAGTAACACGTGATCCTGATAGAAAGAAGAGATAGCCTAGTTCTTAATCCCCGTAGGAAAGATAAGATGACTCAGATCAGAAGGGCATGAGGTAAAGGAGTAAAAAGAGCCTTACGTTCCATCCCACAATCAATTCCCTTATATAACTAAAGAATTTCTAGACTCAACTTCGACTAGTTTGGCTTGGTAATCCTACAGGCAGTCAAGCTCTGATACCAATGCTGTCAGGACCCCGACTCAATGCCACACCTCATATCACTTTGCGGCCTCACGCATGGTATTCCCACGGGTGTCGCCTTACCTTTGCCCGGGACCGTTTGCGCCTTTTGGCACACGTATATGATAGTGTCGCTAGCATCCATATGATAAGGAGCCCGGGCTGACATGGCTAGTCGTAAACCCAAAGTGGCACAGACTTACAGGGACAGGCATCCATGACCCAGCATCGAACGTGTCGGTCATCAGCGAGTGAATCCAGGCTGTAGCACTGGGCTAGCAGGACTCCGGTGAACCGGGCTGTAGCAGGCTAACAGGACTCCGGTATTCATCGCGTGACATTTCCCCGAAGGGACAGACACCGGAACGAAGAAGGACACATGCCGGCCAGCCTAAGTGTTCCGGAGCAGTAGCAAGCTACCATGGCTCGGTGGAAACACTAGGAGACATTTCCCGGTAAGAGAGGCTACTAAAGATAAACAACTAGATAGTCAGATCCCACACATACCAAGCATTTCAATAACATACACACAATATGCTCGATATGTGCGATCACAACATGGCATCACATCATGACTCTACGACTCAAGTATTTTATTCAATAGGCTCCGAGGAGCGAGATATTACAAACATGGGTCTCATGACCCAACAATCAGAGCATACAAGTCAAAGCACAAACGGAAGCTATCATGTCTGGGTACAGACATCTATAAATGAAAAAGGCTGAGAAGCCTGACTATCTATCAGATCCTGCCGAGGGCACAAGATCGTAGCTGAGGTAACAAGCTAAACGTCGAAGTCCACGCGGAACTACTAGCGAGACCGAAGTCTCTCTGCAAAAACATAAATAGGCAAACGTGAGTACAAATGTACCCAGCAAGACTTACATCAGAACTATCTACATATGCATCATTATCAACAAAGGGGTGGTGGGGTTTAACTGCAGCAAGCCAGCTTTGACTCGGTGGCTATCCTAAACTACGACTGCAAGCGACTCTTTTGAGGTGGCGCACACGAGTCCACATATTCACCATATCAATACACCACTATGGATCCGCTCCCGTCTCCCTACGAGAACGCCATCCATAGCACTCACGCTTATCTTGTGTATTTTAGAGTATCCACTTTCACTTGTCTATGAACTGATATAAGCAACCCAGAAGTCCTTTACCGCGGACACGGCTATTCGAATAGATGATGTTAACCCTGCAGGGGTGTACTTCTTCATACATGTTTCCACCACTTAGCGTCTGCACACGACATGTGCTCGGCAGACTTCAAGCGAAAGCCGACGTGGGTGTAGACCACGACCTACCTAAACACTCAGGTCTCTAGTCCAGGTTTATCGCCTATTCGGGTTCCATCCATGAGGAGATCCGGCCGGAGTTTCGCTCACAGCCCCAAACGATGTGAACAGGGTTCCCGAGATACCAAACGGGCATTCGGTACACCGTGCCACGTACCTACCGCATCACAGCCCACCCCTACGGTCAGCGCTGTCCACGGCCTCCAGTAAGCTACAAACACCAGAAACTACTTGCAACTCCTGGACAGAGGACTAGGGTGAATAAGAAGTCGAGCGGGGTCATATTTCAGGGCCCAATGCATGGTAGTAGCTGAATCATGGATCACAAACACAGAACTCAGTTCCTAAGGACGGCTTCAATGAGACAACCCACCATGTACTCCTACATGGCCTCTCACCGACACCTTTTACCAAATCGTGTTCACACACTTAGCTCACACATAGTAGGACATGTTCACACACCTCTGATTCATCCTCGATGAATCAGACCTGACTCAACTCTAAGCAGTAGCAGGCATGACAAACAAGCATGAATGAGTAGGCACATCAGGGCTCAAACAACTCCTACTCATGCTAGTGGGTTTCATCTATTTACTGTGGCAATGACAGCTCATGCAAAGGATAAAGGGGTTCAGCTACCGCAGCAAGTAACAGATGAATCGGTGTTGTCCTAATGCAGTAAAAGAGAGAAGGAGCGAGAGAGTAGGATTGTATCGGAATGAACAAGGGGGTTTTGCTTGCCTGGCACTTCTGAAGATAACATTGAGTCTTCATCAGTGTCAACGATCACATCATCGGTATCACGTCTATCGAGAGGGGACAAATACCGGCAACACAGAAGGGAACACAATCAATGCAATGCACAATATGATGCATGATCATGACATGGCAAAATGAATGTGTTTTGGGCTAATGAAACTAGCAACAGATTAAATGAAGTTGGTTTGAATACAAGATTCAAATTCAAACTCCATATGTGATTATTCAAATGCCATTTAATTGATTTGTGCTAAACAGCAGCTATAAGTTGTTCTAACATGCATGAAAATGGTACAGATGGATTCCTTGAATTTTTCTGATAATTTTTCATATATAAATTATCTAATTTGGAGTTACGGTTGAATTTCTATGATTTTTAGAAGTTTTTACAAATTTCTGGAATTTCCTGAATATTTATAAAATGAACTAAATTCCAGAAAAGGAATATTGCGTCAGCATGGCGTAAGGCTGAGGTCAGCAGGTCAACTGGGTCGCCCAGAGTCAAACCTGACGTGTGGGGGCCACACGTTAGTGACACAGGTTAGACAGGGGGGGTTAGTTTAGTTTAATTAAAGATTAGGGGCACTAGGGCCCACATGTCAGTGTCAGGGGGTTAGCTTAGGTGGTGATTAGCTTAAACTAATCACCTGATGGCGGGGGCCCACCTGTCATAGACCCAGGGGAGGTCAAACCCCTGGTCAAACGACTCAATCCCGCCGGCGTTGAGTCGCCGGCGAGGCCGAGGCGGCGGAGGCCTTCGGGTTTCTTGCTCCGGCGACCAAATGGCCGGCGGAGGGCATCTACAGAATGCCCAGGCTCGCGCGCATCTAACAGGGCAAACGGGAGAAGCTAGGGCGGCCGTAATCCGCGCCGGCGTCGAGCTCAGCGGCTGCCGGACCTCGGGCGTTGGCGGGAACGGCGCTACGGTGCACAAGAGGGGAAACGGAAGGGCGCTGCGGCCTCCTGGGGTTGCGGTGAGCACGACGGTGGGCTCGGGAGCGAGCTGCGGTGGCTGTGGCCACGGCCACGCCATGGCCGGCGGCGAGAAGCTCTTGGCCGCGGTGGATAACCTAGCTACGGCGCGCGAACGACGAAACAGAGAGGGGGAAACGGACGGAGAGCTCACGTAGACCCTGTAGAGGTGGACGGCGAGCTTGAGGGAGGCCGGACGGGGGCAGATTTGACGGCGGCGATCCGCGGTGGCCGAGGAGGGGAACGGCGAAGCTGGCGGCGATCCGCGTTGGCCGAGGAGGGGAACGGCCGTGGATCGGTGGGGAGGAAGAGGGGGTCGAGGCGGAGCCTTTGAGCGCATCGGCGAGGCTAGGGGGTGGCGGTGGCCGCGAGGGAGCT
>NC_041383.1:314823889-314827107 GCF_002162155.2 Triticum dicoccoides | reverse complement strand
TTGTTTTCTATTTTCTGTAGTTTGTTTTGATTTAGTTTTAGACACTAAACCATTTTATAAAATCCTGGAAATAGTTATGTGGCTAGGACTAAAATATACCAAACCACATAAAATGTTCCAGTAATTATTGGACATATATTATTTATATATCAAATATATATCCAATGCAAATAGCTATTTATTTAATTCAAAGGCCCAAAATAATTAACTCTGAGATACCAAAAATATTGTTTTGAGTTTTACCTCTTTGCAATATTTTCAGAGACTAAGAGGAACATTTTCTTGGACTTCTTTGAGGAGATTTTAATGTTGATCATTTTTAGAAGGTTTCTGAGGCTTTAAAAATTCCTCAATTCAAATTTCATTTGAATTAAAACATGATACTCACATGAGGTCTAGCCTAGTGCATAACAGGACCAGGGATGTGACACCGGCCCAGTCTCCCTAGGCCCAGCCGGACCCGCCTATCTAACACTAGCCGATCGATCCCCTCTCCCCTGCCCGATTCCCATCTCCATCCCCTCGTTCCCTTCCGCCGCCACCACGCACACCCGCATCGCCCGATCCCCTCGCTCCCGCACCCATCGCATCGAGCCACCCAGCGCCCGATCCCCTCTCCTCGATCTTCCCCTTCCTCTCCGGTGCGCCTCCACCTCGCCCTTCCTTCTCCCTCCGCGTGCCAGTACCCGACCTCCCGACCCTGCGCTCCGCCCTCACCGGAGAAGCAGGCCAAGCCGGAGCCTCGTCTGTCCTCCTACTACCCCGTGCCCCTGCGCCACCAGGACCTCGCGACGCCTCCCTTTCTCGAGCATCCCCGCGCCCTGCCGTGCCCTGCTGCCGCTGCCTCCCCGCCGTCCAACTGTGCCGCGCCCTCAAGCGCGTCGCCTCCCGCAGCCGTCGACCGAGCCGACCCTCCTCGTAGCGCTGCCGCCTCGTCTCCCCATCGCCATGGCCATGTCGCCTCGCGCCTCCGTCTTCGCCTTCGCGTCAGCGCCTCGTCGCCAGGAGCTCGTCCCCGAGCTCGGCCAACTCCGGCGGCCCCGGAGCCCACGCCAAGCTGCCGTCAGGCCCGCGTCGCTATCCTAGACCCCGAGCCGCTCCTTCTGTCGCCAGGGGAGGAGCCCCTTGTCCAGATTAGGATGGCCTCCGCCGCCCTTGCCATTCTCTGTCGTCGCAGGACCCGTGCCGTCCTCTGCTTCCTCTACGGTGACCAGGAGCCACCTCGCCCGCGCGTCTCCTCCACCATCAGCCTGCAACGCCCGAGCGGAGCCGAGCTCCTCCCGGTCCCCATGGTGCTGCGACCCCATCTCTATTCCTGCTGGCCATCACTGAGTTACCCCAGGACCCGTGGAGTCATGCACGGAAAACCCAAGTCTGAAGACAACCGTGGACGTGTGCCTGGTGTCACCTGGATCGTCAAGTACCCTCTTCGTGGTTTTTGCCAAGTACCTCGACGCCCGGAGCCCTCGGATCCGTCAAGTCCAACAACGACTGTGTACAACTACCGGCGACGCCGAACGTCTACGAACCGTGTACCTCGACGACCTGCCAAGTACCCCTTAGGATCGCCAAGTACCTCTACCGATGACCTGAACATCTATGAAAACGTGTACCATCTACCGTCGCTCGAAGACCCGTGTACGACTACTTCCACGATGTCCGTGAACCACTACCGTCGACCCTCAAAGACCCCGTGGGCCCCGAACATCCACGGGACTTGAACAACTACTTCCACTATGATATGTACCACTACCGTTGCCACGTGAACAACTACTTCCCTCGACGACTCGAACCGCTCCGAAAACGCATGCTTCGAAGGTATAATCGCCGAGACGACGCCTGTGAATGAATGCTTTGTTGTATGAGTTGTACCATATGTTTGCACCGTGACCGAATCGTCCTTGCGATGCCCCTCTTTTGCCATGCCACCGACCCATGGGAACCCGGTATTCCGGGATCACCCCACCATCTTGCATGTTGCGCTCATCCGCACGTCTCCTTTTGCACCGGTATCTCCGTTAGCTACTGGAACCGATATGTTGCCGTGGCATCATTTTCGGATATGTTGCCATGGCACCATTTTTTGTTTCGCCGCCGTGGCACCCTTTTCCTTCCGCCATGGTGACCAAATGCTTCATAACATGCTCATGTCAACGTTTTCATAAAATTGCATAAACTTGTATATGTCATCCGCATCATGATAACAACGTTTAAATGCTTAAAATTGTTGTTTGCTTTAAAACTACTAAATAACATGGGGATTTTCCGGAATTGTTGTTTGTTGTTCCGGCCTCATTTAAACTTGCCTAAATAGTTAGTTCAATTATGTTTCACCTCTTGCCATGTTTAACAACATTTATTATTGTTGGTTAGCCTAACCGAGAGAGAACTAAATAATTGATGTGGTGTTCCGTCAATATGCAACTCGTTGCATATTGAGCTCCACTTAATTTGTAGTATTGTTTGTTGCACTTTGCCATGCCATGCCTCATTAAACCGGACATGCATCATACTTGCCTGTGCATCATGACATGTTTATGCTTGTGTGTTTACCATGCTGTTTGCTTCTTTCCGGTTTGCTTCTCTCGTTAGCTTCGGTTTCGTTCCGAAGTTGTGAGGATTCGTTCGACTATGTTCGTTTGTCTTCTTCATGGACTCATTCTTCTTCCTTGTGGGATTTCAGGCAAGATGGCCATTACCCTCGATATCACTTCTATCTTTGCTTGCTAGTTGCTTCGTTCTATCGCTATGCTGCGCTACCTATCACTTGTTTACCATGCCTCCCATATTGCCATGTCAGCCTCTAACTTTTTCACCCTTCCTAGCAAACCGTTGTTTGGCTATGTTACCGCTTTTGCCCAACCCATCTTATAGCGTTGTTAGATGCAGGTGAAGTTGAAGATTGCTCCATGATGGACAGGATTATGATTGGGATATCATAATATCTTTTATATTATTAATGCATCTATATACTTGGTAAAGGGTGGAAGACTCAACCTTATGCCTGGTGTTTTGTTCCACTCTTGCCGCCCTAGTTTCCGTCATAACGGTGTTATGTTCCCGGATTTTGCGTTCCTTACGCGGTTGGGTGATTTATGGGACCCCCTTGACAGTTCGCTTTGAATAAAACTTCTCCAGCAAGGCCCAACCTTGGTTTTACCATTTGCCACCTAAGCCTTTTTCCCTTGGGTTCTGCAGACTCAAGGGTCATCTTTAAT
>NC_041383.1:314742702-314823835 GCF_002162155.2 Triticum dicoccoides | reverse complement strand
CCAGTGCTCCTTCGAGTGTTGGCCCGAAATGAGCTGCCTGCGGGGCCACCTCGGGGAAACATGAGGGCTGGTTTTACTCGTAGCTAGTCTCATCCGGTGTTGCCCTGAGAACGAGATATGTGTAGCTCCTATCGGGATTTGTAGGCGCATCGGGCGGCTTTGCTTGTCTTGTTTTACCATTGTCGAAATGTCTTGTAAACCGGGATTCCGACTCTGATCGGGTCTTCTGGAGAGAAGGTTTATTCCTTCGTTGATCACAAGAGCTCATCATGGGCTAAGTTGGGACACCTCTGCAGGGTATAATCTTTCGAAAGCCGTGCCTGCAGTTTGTTAATGTCCGGTTGTAGATAACTTGACACCAGATACGAATTAAAATGCATCAACCGCGTGTGTAGCCGTGATGGTCTCTTCTCGGCGGAGTCCGGGAAGTGAACACGGCTTTTGGGTTATGTTTGACGTAAGTAGGAGTTCAGGATCACTTCTTGATCATTGCTAGTTCACGACCGTTCCTTTTGCTCTCTTCTCGCTCTTATTTGCGTATGTTAGCCACCATATATGCTTAGTCGCTGCTGCAACCTCACCACTTTACCCCTTCCTACCCATAAGCTTAAATAGTCTTGATCTCGCGGGTTTTGAGATTGCTGAGTCCTCGTGACTCACCAGATACTATCACAACAGTTGCAGGTGCCGATGATACCAGTGCAGGTGATGCAACCGAGCTCAGATGGGAGCTCAACGAAGACCTTGGTCGTGGCTATGTTTCGTTTCATTTTGATCAGTAGTGGAGCCCAGTCGGGACGATCGGGGATCTAGCACTTGGGTTATCTTCTTTTCTTTTGGCTTCGTCTGTAGTCGGACTATGTGTGTATTCTGAATGATGTATGATTTATTATTTGTTCATTGTGTGAAGTGGCGATTGTAAGCCAACTCTTTATCCCATTCTTATTCATTACATGGGATTGTGTGAAGATGACCCTTCTTGCGACAAAACCACAATGCGGTTATGCCTCTAAGTCGTGCTTCGACACGTGGGAGATATAGCCGCATCGTGGGTGTTACATTCGGAAACCCAAGGGAAAAAGGCTTAGGTAGGCAAATGGTAAAACCAAGGTTGGGCCTTGCTGGAGGAGTTTTATTCAAAGCGAACTGTCAAGGGGGTCCCATAAATCACCCAACCGCATAAGGAACGCAAAATCAAGGAACGTAACACCGGTATGATGGAAACTAGGGCGGAAAGAGTGGAACAAAACACCAGGCATAAGGCCGAGCCTTCCACCCTTTACCAACTATATCGTGATATCCCAACATAATCCTGTCCAACATGGAGCAATCTTCAACTTCACCTGCAACTAAGAACGCTATAAGAGGGGCTGCGCAAAGCAGTAACATAGCCAAGCAACAGTTTGCTAGGAAGGGTGAAAAGGTTAGAGGTTGACGTGGCAATTGGGAGGCTTGGTAAACAAGTGATAGGTAGCACAGCATGGTGATAGAACGAAGCAACTAGCATAGCAATTGTAGTAATGAGATCCAGAGTAACGGTTATCTTGCCTGAAATCCCGCAAGGAAGAAGAACGAGTCCATGAAGAAGATGAACGGGAGTAGTCGAACGAATCCTCACAATCACAACATTACCGGAACTAAGAAGCAACACCGGAAAGAAATAAACAACATGGGAAATGCACAAGCATAAACATGACATGATGCACAAACAAGTATGATGCATGTCCAGTTTAAAGAGGCATGGCATGGCAAAGTGCAACAAACAATACTACAAGTTAAGTGGAGCTTAATATGCAACGAGCTGCATATTGGCGAAACAACCACATCCGAGTTATTTAGTTCTCTCTCATTTAGGTACACAACAATGTTAAATGTTGTTAAACATGGCAAGGGGTGTAACAAAAATAAACTAACTATTTAGGCAAGTTTAAATGAGGCCGGAAACAACAACCAACAATTCTGGAAAATTCTCATGTCCATATTTTGAATTATCTACTGCACTGCCCTAAAATATATTTTAATGTTGTTAAACAATAGAACCAAGTGCACCAAGTTAATCTATGCATTTTCCACCCCAAATACATATAAAGTTTATTAAATTTGGAGCTATGGTTATTTAGTTATGAAAAAAATCATTTTAACATATCATTTATGCAAATAAACACAAAAAACATTTTAAACATTTTAAACACGGATGAAAGTAGCAGATTATGAAACTAGATGAAAAACTAAGCATTTTACATATATAAATTATTTACATATGATGCATGGTATGTGAGTTATTAAATGTATGAAGCATGAGGGTTTTTCTGCAAAACTGGTAAATCCTCGGATAATAGCTAAATTCGCAGAACAGGAAAAAAATAGGCACTGGGCTCAAACTGCTGGGCCAACAGTGTACAGGAGAAGGGCTAGAGGGGCTGCTCACCATGGGCCTCGCCCAGTGGGTGGAGGAGACAAGCCAGCGCGGCTAGATCGATAGCTGGCCCGTGGCAAAGCGGGCGAGCCCCTCTCGCTCGTTCTGGTGTGGCGAGCAGAGGAGGATGAGGCAGGGGCACACGGGACCTGGCAAGCTGGTCAACGCGGCTGGACGAAGCGAGCGAGGAGGCAGGGGCTCGTCTCGTCCTCGAACAGAAGACGCGGCAGCGGGACTAGTCAACGGGCGAAGGGGAGGCGGCCCAGGCATGTGCGGTCGCTCGAAGCTGAGGCGTCGCGGCTCCAGGAACATGGCGTGGTGGCGAGATCCGGCAGTCTTGGCGATGGGGATGGCACGGAAGCAGCCAGAACGGGCGGAACGGAGCGCGGGGTGGCTGTGGCGTGGGGTCGTGGGGACTGGGTCGCCGGAGCGGCGCGGTGACGAGGCCAAGGCTGAATCCTTTCGGTACCTTCAAGAAGACGCAGAGGAAGAGAGAGACGAGATGATGGATATGGAAACAGAGGGAAGAAGGAAAGGGAAAGTGTGAGGGAGTCCCGGCCTGGCGCTCCGGTGGCGTGGAGCTGCGGCCAGAGATGCTGCCGTCGATGACATGCAGCCATGGTTGAGGCAGCTGCTCGAGTGCGGGCACCGGTTGGGTGGACGGGACGCATCCAGGGAGAACAGAAGGAGCTGGTGATTGGAGTGACGGGGAATCAAGGGAAGAGGGTGGAGGCAATGGGTTGGGTGGAAATTTGGATCGGGGAAGATCTCGAGGAACAAGGGAGACAAGAGGAGTGGTGGCGCGAGGTGGAGGATTGGATGGGACAACGTCCTAGGATCTAGGGTTAGGCTGCTATATATAGCGAGTGGGTAGGCTTAGGGTCATTCTCATCCCTCCGATCGTAATCGGACGGTCAAGGATAAATAGGTAGGGAGACCAAATCAGAAAACGAAGATGTTTTATAGATGTTTGGGGATGATCCTGACCCATCGGTCACGACAGCCCGGTTCGGGTTCGGAGTAGTTTTCGGACGCATGCAAGAGGGGTTTGACAAAACGCCATCGAGACAAAGGGTTTTGGTGGGCTCAGAAAAAAGAGAGAAGAGAGCGGTCCAGTTGATGTGAGAGGGGTCAACAGGGACAAGGAAGAAGCGGCAACTACGAGGGAATGCAAGTTTGATGAAAACGATGCCGATGCAATGCGAATGATGACATGAGATGAGATGCATGACAAGAACAAAATGCAAAATAACAGACAAAAACCCAACCACGAAGGAAATAACATATCACATAGCCGGAAATGGCAAGAGTTGGAGTTACAATTATGGAAAGTACATCCGGGGTGTTACAAGGATGAATGGAGATTAACTCACATTTTCGGGACCGATAACTCAATTGGAGATGGACCGATGGATTCAGAACATGGAAGATCATATGGGGAATAACCCTATAGCCGGAAAAGAGATGGCCCAACATGCTCTTCAGTGATTTGAAAGAGGTGTTGTTACTTGGTGGAGAATGTACCAAACCATCAATGGATGGCCTAGAGTAACCACTTGGGAAGAATTTAAGTTGACTTTCCCAAAGTCTCGGTTTGTGTCCCAGAGATTGGAGCCTTATGGAAAGGATATGAAGAAACTCTGTGCATGCAAGCTTTGTGCAGAAATAGGACACAACCTTAAATAACACAAGGATGAATGCACTAATTGTGAAGGAAGTCACCCATCTGAAGAATGCCCAACTAGGCAGATTACTTGTTTCTTGTGTGAAGGAACTACCGACTACTCTACTAAGTGTCACATTTACCCCATGGTACAAAGAACCATCCAGCAGAAGAAAGAAGTAATGAAAGGAGCCCTCATGGAAATTTTAGGAGAACCTGTGATTCAGGAAGAGGTGTAGGACACACCTGAAGAAGACCCAATTAAACCCTTCACCAAGTCATGCTATTCATGTGGAGAAGAAGGACACATCTCCCAAAATTGTCTGAATGGGGATCTAGTAGAATTCCCGACAGAGGAAGTAGAGTATGACCCACAGGAAATAGAAGCCCTGATTGGAACGGAAAAGTCCAGGAAGAGAAGTAGATTGGGTTCCAGGAAGGACCTGAGCCATATCACCTGTTTCAGGTGCAAGGAGTCACAGCACTACTTCAGCAATTGCCCAAAAAGGAAGCTGAGGACCCAAGGAGGCTATGTGATCACAAGGAAACCTGGAGCCTTGTCAGAAGTGATATGTTTTCGTTGTAATGAAGCAGGGCACTGCCAGAGATTTCCCCAAAGAGAAGGAGACTTGTGATGAATAGTTGAATTGCAAACGAGAAATATAGTAGTAGTAGTAGTGAGAACATTTGTCGGTGTACTAGATTAGGGGTACCCTAGTACCCCGAACTTGTGCACGGGCAGTTGCAGCACCCCGCGGCAGAGGCTTGTCGGGTGATCGCCAAGATCCCCCAAGGTTCCTTTGGAGCCATCCAAGAACAAAGTATTTAAGCTAAGGAGACAAGACCCCGGCAAGAGGAGCTTGCCGGGAAGGCCAACCAAGGCGCTCCAATGAACTTGCCGCGACGCGCCACGTGCTCCGGCAAGACAACAAGGCCCCGGCAAGAGGAGCTTGCCGGGAAAACAAACCAAGGTACTTCGAAGCCCGGTGAGCGACAAGCTTCCAGACCTGACAAGATAGCAGCAGCGGCAAGACGCTTGCCGCGGGAGGCGGCCACTCTGCGTCCATGCTCCAGCGCATCCACCAACGTGTCGCTCTGGGGGCCTCTCCGGGCGCGAGTGGCGGGAGGCTGTGCAGCCAGCGGTGCACGGCGGCATGCGAAGCTGACAAGATCGCCATCGTGGCGAACGGTGGCACCCCTAATGGTCCTTTTCTGCACTGTTCGGGCGACTCAGACAGGCATTTAATGCCCTTGTCCCCTGCCGTCAGGGTTAGGTAGGGTGCACTGTGCTAGCAACTGTATCAACTACCTCGCTTTTTATGGTTTTACCCTCCTCTGCGTTGCCACCTGTCAGTGAACCCTTTAGCGTATAAAAGGAGGCCCATGCGCAACGTAGAGGGGGTTCGGCTCGTTCGGTTCGGAGCCTCAGTCAGTCGGCTTTGATCCATTGGTAGCCCAGAAAACACATCACTCTCTCGCTCGAGAGCAAGAACACTAGATAATACAACCAGACAAGCAGCAGTAGGAGTGTTATCTCTCCGGAGAGCTCCGAAGCTGGGTAAACCGCTCGTGTGCTTCGCCTCGATCTGCTCTTCGTGCAACCTCCGCCCCCCACGGAATCGAAAGGGGCCCGGTCCGCCGGCCCCATAGGTGTTCGTGGGTCAGTTTCCCCCGACATCTTTGGCGCGCCAGGTAGGGGGCGTCGAGATTGCGTGAACCTGATCCGGCGTTCACACGAGCTAGATCCTTATTCCCTTCATCAACATGCCACCGAAGAAGAAGACTTCGGCGGCGGCCACTCCATCCACGTCACTTCCGCCACCGTTGGAGCAAACGAGTGGTGGGATGGACGCCGGGGGAAGAAAGGACGTCGACGAGGAAGTCCATGATGCCGCCAGGTCCAAGAACAAGGCTGCACAGACCTCGGCGACTGTACATGTTCCACGCCACTCCCAGGAGGCACAAGATCAACAGCGTCATGGCACTAGCAGTGCCATATGCATGATAGCCCAAGACCAAGCTGGTGGATCTCGGGGCGCTCAAGACCAGCATGCACGCCAGCGTGCTGGCACGAGCGGAACACGGTCGCCTGGACGGGATACTGCTCCTTCTAACATAGTTAGAAGTTCGAGCACGTCCCGCTCCTCGCGCCGTCCGCCACTGCCACCCACCACTCCAGCAGAAGCTTTGGCGCGAGCTCAACTTCTCCTAGATTACCCTCCGACGTCGGATAAGATTGACGAATGGAGGGCCACCATTCAGAGTCTCATCGGCTACGCCAACGGCGACACTCCACGGCAGCCGAGCGCGTCGCCGCCGCGGCAGGACCGCCGGACGCGAGCCGGTGGCGACGAAACGGGCGGAGGTGCAACTACCATGCAATCACCGCCCCGAAGGCCAAGATCGCCGACTCATCGGATCCACCTCGACAGCGACTCCACTTCATCGTCGGATCCACGAGCTCGTCGTGATCAGCGCCAAGTTCTTCATGATCGACAACAAGAAGACGCTCGAACCCGCATCGAGCGCCAAAGAGAAGCGCGACGTCAATCCAACAAGCACGCTGGGCCCTCTGTTGACATGCATGCGCCAGGGGAACCAGGCGATCTGCCGTACGCGGTAGGTTGTCCTGCGTTCACTCGTGAGCTGCGGCACGTCCAGTGGCCCAGTACAAAGAACTTCAAGCGAGACGTACCGGAGAAGTACGACGGCAAGACGCATCCGTCAGTGTTCCTCAGCATATACACGATTGCAGTACAGGCTGCCGGGGGACGAGATGACAAGATCCTTGCCAACTACTTCCCGCTGGTGCTCAAGCCCAACGTCAGGTCCTGGCTCATGCACTTGCCGGATAACTCCATATCCTCTTGGGCTGATCTATGCCATTAGTTTGTCGGCGCCTTTACAGGCGGACACAAGCCTCATGGCCAGGAGAGTGATCTTCACCTGCTCGCCCAGAAGGAAGGAGAGCCCTTGCGCAAGTACATTCAGAGATTCAGCAGTGTGCAGCACAACATCCCAGACGTCCACCCTGCCGCGGTGATCAGCGCGTTCCATCAGAACGTGCGGAACGGCAGGATGCGGGAGGAAATGGCGATGTGCAAGATCAGGGACGTCAGTGAGTTATATGCACTGGCCGACAAGTTTGCATGTGCTGAGGAAGGGAGGAGAATCCCCGAAGAAAATATAGGAGCGGGAGGATCTGACAGTGAAGAAGCTATCCCGACAAGGAAAAACCAGCGGCGGAACAACAGAAGGAGGAAAGGCAAAGAAGTGCTAGTTGTTGAGCAGTCCGGCAATGGTGGCGGCGCCAAGGAAGCCAAAGTTGGTAACTCCGACAAGGAGGTTGCCGCGGAGGTAGCGGCCGCCGACAAGCAGGACGGCGCCAACAAGCAGTACTACAAGATTCACCGCACCAAGGGCCATGATCTTCAGAACTGTAAGAGAGTCGAGCAGCTTGTTGAGCAACAGAAAGCTGAATATGAGCGGTGCGACAAAGAGAAGGCCCAGGAAGGAGCTGGTGGATCCGGCAAGAAACGTCCCGGCCGAGGAGGACGCCGAGGCAAGGCCAAGCAGCGGCAAGGAGACAGACCTCCTCGCGGCTGCGACAAGGATGAAGATGACGGCGACGATGAAGATATGGATGATGAGGAGACTGATGAGAAGGAGTTCCAGAAAGCCACAGAGGTCCTGTGCGTTAACGGTGGTGCTTCTCTGCATGCCTTGCACCGCCAGCTTAAGCAGTGGGTGCGGGAGGTTAATGCAGCAGAACCACCCGTCGAGTCATGCAAGCCTCTGAAATGGTCCGGCACGCCTATCATCTTTGATATTGAGGACCACCCGGATCGCATAACTGCGGTCGGGTGCTTGCCGATGTTGGTTTCACCAACAATCCGCAACCTCAAGGTCACTAAGATGCTAGTTGACGGCGGGGACGGCTTGAACCTGATCTCCTCCGCGGTGCTCCAGAAGCTCCAGATCCCTGACAGCGAGCTCGAAGAGACTGGCACATTTCAAGGAATCAACCCGGGTAGGAGCAAGCCAAAGGGAAAGATCATGTTGCCGGTAACATTTGGCAGTGAGCTGAACTTCAAGACTGAGAGGGTCACGTTTGATGTTGCCGACATTCCATTACCTTATAATGGAATCCTTGGCCGTCCGGCACTCGCCAAGTTCATGGCAGCCTCTCACTATGCATACAACATGATGAAAATGCCAGGGCCAATAAGTGTCATCTCTGTCCCTGGCGACAAGAAGGATGCTCTTATTTGTGCCGACTAGATCTACCGGGAAGCGGCAGCCGCAGCAAAACGGAGGACACTTGCCGCTGAAGCTCCCGGGGGGAAGAAGAAGACCAAGTCCGGCAAGAGCTCTGATGCCTACTCCGGCAAGCGCACCTCTTCGGAGTGCTGCGCTACCGTCGAGGACGCACCATCGAGCTCCACCGGCAAGTGTAAGAAGGCAATGGCAGCTCCACCTGAGACTGAGAAGGTGTCCGCCAAGGAGGATGGCACTGGTGGTACCTTCACCATCAGCGCCACTCTTGACCCCAAATAGGAAAGCACGCTCGTTGCTTTCCTGCGGGCGAATGTCGACGTGTTTGCGTGGCAACCATCTGATATCCCCGGTGTCCCAGGAAAGTGATTGAGCACCACCTTGCCATCTGTCCTCATGCGCGGCCCATCAAGCAGAGAGTCAGGAAGCAGGCAGTAGAGCGCCAAGAATTCATCGTAGAAGAAATCAAGAAGTTGGAAGCAGCAGGCCTTGTCAGAGGAGTACTCCATCTCACGTGGTTGGCCAATCCTGCTGTTGTGCGCAAGGCTCATGGGAAATGGAGACTTTGTATTGACTTCATTGATGTTAATAAAGCTTGTCCCAAAGACCCATTTCCCTTGCCGTGTATTGACCAGATTGTTGACTCCACAGCCGGATGTGATTTGCTTTCATTTCTTGATGCATACTCAGGGTACCATCAGATCTTCATGGCAGAAGAAGATGAAGAGAAAACCACATTTATCACCCCGTGTGGCACGTACTGCTTCGTACGGATGCCTTTCGGTTTGAAGAATGCTGGTTCAACATTCACAAGGGTAGTCCACCATGCTTTTGAGCCACAAATACACAGAAGTGTGGAAGCTTACATGGATGACATAGTGGTCAAGAGCAAAAGCAAGGCGACCTTGATTCAAGATTTAGACGAAACATTTGCAAACCTGCGCAAGATCAACCTCAAGCTTAACCCCGAGAAGTGCGTGTTTGGAGTCCCTTCCGGCAAGCTTCTCGGGTTCTTCGTGTCTCAGCGGGGAATTGAAGCCAATCCCGACAAGATCAAAGCCATCGAGCAGATCGAAGCACCAAAGCGCGTCAAGGATGTACGAAGGCTTGCCGGTTGCGTGGCTGCTCTCAGCAGGTTTATCTCTAGATCTGCTGAGCGCGCCCTGCCATTTTTCAAAATTTTGAAAAAGGCAGGTCCAATGAAATGGACTCCGGAAGCGGAGGCTGCGCTGCAGGACTTGAAGAGATACCTGTCCTCCACTCCAACACTTGTCGCACCTAAGCCGCAAGAGAAGTTTCTGCTGTATATAGTAGCAACCAGTCAAGTGGTTAGTGCTGCGTTAGTGGCGGAGAGGGAGGCGGATGATGAGCTAGCAACTACGGCAGATCCATCTAGCGACAAGCAGGGGGCTTCGCCGACAAGCTCTGGTCCCGACAAACATGAGTTTGCGCAGGAGCATGATAAGATGCCAAGGAGAATGGTGCAGCGCCCAGTTTACTTTGTCAGTTCCCTTCTGCAGGGGGCTAGATCAAGGTACTCTGGTGTGCAGAAGTTGCTTTTCGGCCTCCTCATGGCCTCGAGAAAGCTGCACCATTACTTCCAAGCACATGAGATCACAGTCGTCACTCACTTTCCGCTGAAGAGGATACTGCAAAATCCAGAAGCAACGGGCAGGATTGTCGAGTGGGCGCTGGAATTGTCAAGCTTTGGCCTCAAGTTTGAGAGCACCTCAACAATCCAAAGTAGAGCATTGGAAGAGTTCATAGCAGAGTGGACGCCAACCCCAGATGAAGAAATTCCAGAAACGAGCATCCCCGTCAAAGAGGCAAGCAAAGAGTGACTGATGTACTTTGATGGTGCCTTCTCGCTGCAAGGCGCCGGTGCAGGCGTGCTGCTTGTCGCACCCACCGGACAGCACCTCAAGTACGTAGTCCAGATGCATTTTCCCAAAGAGCAAGCAACCAACAATACTGCAGAGTATAAAGGATTGCTTGCCGGTCTCAGAATCGCAGCAGACCTTGGGATCAAGAAGCTCATTGTCAGGGGTGACTCATAGCTTGTCGTCCGACAAGTAAACAAGAACTACCAGAGTCCGTTGATGGAAGCGTATGTCGATGAAGTGAGGAAGCTGGAAGAGCACTTTGACGGCCTACAAATGGAGCATATCCCAAGAACCCAGAATGATATTGCTGACGGCCTGTCAAAGTGCGCCGCACTAAAGTTACCTATGGAACCAGGGATCTTTGTGCTTAGGCTAACTCAACCATCCGTAACACCATCAACTGGACAAAGCAAGAAGAGGAAGTTGGTTTCTGGTGACTACTTTCCGGCAGAGCTCCCCGAAGTCGCCGCCAAGAAAGTCCCCAAGATCAACACCAGAGATGCTGAGGGGCAGTCTGCTCCGGCAAGCCTTATGGTTTGTTCCGTTGAAGCAGACGATCTCGACAAGTTTTGCTCCGGCAAGCTTGCCGGGGAACATCAAGCTTCGGCAGGGCCACAAGTCCTTGCCGTAGAAGCAGATGTTCCCGCAGCAGTAGATGTGCCTTTAATCCTTTTTGTCGAGCCACAAGCTCCAGCATGGGCACAGCAGATTGTCCATTTCCTTCAGACAGGAGAACTTCCCGAAGAGCAAGAAGAAGCGGAAAGAGTAGCCCGGCAGTCAAGTATGTACCAGTTTGTCGATTGCATACTGTACAGAAGAAGACTCAACGGTGTGAAATTGAAGTGTATTCGCCGGGAAGATGGACAAAAGCTGTTGGCGGAGATACATGGAGGCATATGTGGCCACCACATCGGCGCAAGAGCACTTGCCGGCAAAGCTTTCCGGCAAGGTTTCTTTTGGCCGACAGCCCTCCAGGATGCAACTGCACAAGTAACCAAGTGTGAAGCATGCCAGTTCCACTCCAAACAGATACACCAGCCAGCTCAAGCTCTCCAGACGATCCCTTTATCCTGGCCATTTTCGGTCTGGGGGCTCGATATCATCGGCCCCTTCCCCCGAGCTGTCGGGGGCTTTGAGTACTTGTACGTCGCAATCGACAAGTTCACAAAGTGGCCGGAAGTGCAGCCCGTGAGGAAGGTGACAGCACAGTCAGCAGTCAAGTTCTTTAGGTCAATTGTTTGCCATTTCGGGATCCCTAACAGGATCATCACCGACAACGGTACGCAATTCACGAGCCGCACCTTCATGCAGTACGTCCAAGACCTTGGTGCCGAGGTCTGCTTCGCTTCTGTTGCTCATCCGAGAAGCAACGGTCAAGCAGAGAGGGCAAATGCTGAAGTGCTGCGCGGGCTCAAGACCAGAACTTTCGACAGGCTGCACAGGTGCGGAAGGAACTGGATCGAGGAGCTGCCGGTGGTTCTTTGGTCGATCAGAACGACGCCAAATCGATCCAACGGCCAGACACCTTTCACTCTAGTCTATGGAGCAGAGGCAGTTCTCCCCACGGAACTCGTATACGGATCACCTCGAGTGCTCGCTTATGATGAGCTTGAGCAAGAACAGCTGCGGCAAGACGACGCGCTGCTCCTTGAGGAAGATCGTCTTCAGGCTGCTGTACGAGCTGCTCGATACCAGCAAGCTTTGCGCCGCTATCATAGCCGCAAAGTTAAAGCCAGAAGCTTCAAGGAAGGCGACCTTGTTCTTCGGCGCGTTCAGTCCGCCAAGAATTCCAACAAGTTGACGCCGAAGTGGGAAGGCCCTTATCGGGTGAGACGAGTCACAAGGCCTGGAGCTGTCCGCCTTGAGACCGAAGATGGCATTCCAGTGAGCAGCTCCTGGAACATAGAACATCTTCGTAAGTTTTTCCCATAAGGCGCGGTTGCCGGAACCCGTTCCAGCAACCACCTTTTGTAAAAGTCTTGCCGCTGTTGCATGTAATCCTTTGTACAAAGCTGGGCGCAGATCCCGTGCATAAGTAAAAACCCATGTGCTCCGCACAGCTTGTCCATTTCATGCGTTAGTTCCTTTCTTGCATGTGATTATCTGACACTTTGTGCAGCACTTACATCCGGTAAGTAGTAACGAGCCGAAGTGCTCCATATTATTATTTTCTCTTCTTTCTTTTTCTTTTAAAGGAAAAGAAGGTCCTCTCGCACACAAGTTTGCCGGGGGAGGGGGGGAAGAAGAAGATTGTGGTATGGGCTAGGCGTCGTTCAAACAAGGACTTGCCTTACCGGGAAGCAAATAACAGAAAAGCTAAGTTGCCAAAGTTTGAGCAATCACTTTTTTAATTTTTGAGTTATCTTCCTCGAACGACCCTGCTTTGTATGGAAAACTTGTGCGCGGAGGAACCAACTCGTGGCTAGTTGCGCCCTTACTTTGTTTCGAGTCCGCTCAACAGCTTAAGCATGCTGCATCTAGTCACGACAAGGTTTCTTGTCGGAAGCAGCGCCGCCAGCAGGCTGCTGACGTTCCGCACTCAGCGCTCGCGGCTCGGGCGCCTGCACCGACAAGTTCCCTAGAAGCGTAGGGTGAAAACATACAAAGGAAGGAATCTAGTAGAGGAAATAACATTGCAATTGATAACAGAAATAAAGTTATATTACAAAGATAACTTGTCGCGGCTCTAATAGACTGTTTTCATGACATGACTAGCAGCGGCAAGGGAAAAGAAGAAATGGGCGGCCTAATCTACGCGCCCGCCCTCGACTCGCTTGATCTCGCTCACCTTGTCCATAATGGGTGCGACAAGGGCCTTGAGTGCATCCAGATCGGCGTCGGGCAGCAAGGATCGGAGGACGTTGGTGAAGCTCAGGCCTGGGTTGCGGAAGGCCACCTTCATCAGCACCTTCTAGAGAACCCCAGCACAGATTTTGCGCGACTCGTTGGCCAGCTGCTTCAGGATCCTCTCCCGGAGCCGCTGGAGTGCCGTCGCCACGCCCTTGAAGAATAGGCTAAGCTTGGCACTGGGTTGAAGGCTCTCGTCGGAAGGATACCCAAAGTCCTCCATCCCCAGCTGCGCCAGCTCCTCGTTGATGACGGCAGCAGTGTTCACCAGACCCTCGGTCCAGTGCTCCACTGTGTCTCTGAAGGAGTTCTGGGTAACTGCAATGCTCTCCAGCAGTGCCGCGTCAGCCTTGACCTTCTCCGCCAAGGTCTTCTCCCGCTCCTTGGCAGCCTCCAGCGTCTGCGTCAGCGTGGCCAGCTTCAACTCCAGGTCTGCTTTGGAATCCTTGGCGGCGCTGAGCTCCTTGCCCCTCTCAACGAGAAGGCCTTGCAGTTCACCATGGGTGGCAGCATCCTTCTCGCGCTCACGCTTGAGAGCGGCAATCTCCTCGCCGCTCTTCCCAATATCGGCCTCCAGCCGCGCCACCTTCTCCTCTAGCTCCTTATTGGCGGCCTCTGCAGCTGCCGCGGCATCCTTTGCCTCCTTGAGCGCCCCGCCAAGTGCTCGCTCGTGCTCGGCGAGCTCTTCCTCGTAGCTGTCGAGGTGGGCCTTCCGCTGCACTAGCTCGCCTTCCCATGCGGACTGCTTCTCAGCAGCAAGCCTTTGTTCCTCCTCAGCCTCGGCCTTCTCGAGAAGAAAGGCCGTGCTCTCCTCGTCTACTCGCTCCCGCTCCTGCGCCAGGGATCGAAGAGCTTCTTGATTTTGTCCCCGGAGCTCCTCCGCACGCTTCTCCATGTCAACTCCCGCCTTCGCGACAAGCGCTTCCTGGGAAGCCAGCTTGGCTTGCCGGGTGCGGTAGAGTGACAGCAGTTTCCACAGCAGCTGCTCCTCCTCAGCCTCGCCACTGCTGCTGCCGAGCGCGTCAACCAATGACAGTCCGGCAGAGGCGAGCACCTCCCCATCAAAAGTCTCCCCCTCAACCGGCGCCCTGGAGCTCGACGCCCAGGGCAGCTTGATGAAGATATTGTCACCGGCCTGCAAGTAAGCGCCGGGCTGGGGCTCCTCGGAGCCCGGCTCCGCAGAAGCGGCAGAGGGTTCGGCGGTCGGTGCAGCGCCCGACGCTCCTGCGGCCTTAGGGTCGTCAGTGCGACCGCCCGACCCCTCGCCGGCTTCCGCAGCAGCAGCCCCGGCGGCCTCCTCGCCGGCAGTCTCATCAGCACCAACACCTTCCTGGCCGGTTCCCTCTGTCTCCATTGGCTCAGCCGAAGGTGGGTCTAAAGAACGAAGAAGGGAGGAAAATCAATCAAAAATCCAAGAAAGGAAAAACGGAAGAAATAGAACCCAAGGGAAAGTTTCTGGGCAAGTGGATTACCTGCGCCAAGATCTTCAGTTACGGCCTCGGTCGCCGTAGGATCAGCAGTGCTGTCCCTTGCCGGGGAGTCCCCCCTTGCCGGAGAGCGCTCCCTTACCGGGGACTCCTCCCTTGGCGGCGCAGTCGAAGCAGGTGGCACTTCGGGACCGGCCTCCGGGCGCTCCTGATGAGGCTGCTCTGCTCCTGCACAAGTCAACAAGCAAGATGTCAATAAAGGAAAAAGCACTCAAGCGCGCCCGGCAGCAGAAGGTTAAACTATGAACTTACGCTGGGGGCTGCGCTGGGGGCTGCTTTGAGGAGTGATTGCCGGGTCCGTCAAGGTGATCTCGGACCCACCCCCTATCGACAAGGTGGGGTCATCTTCGATGATGATCACCGCGGCCTTGGCCCTCTTCGCCGCTCTCTGGGCCAGTGTTCTGAAAAGAATGTAGTCCAGATTGGAGCAAGTCAGATACAAGATATAAACAGCAAGATTGAAGGATTATAAGGGCGCCAAAGAAACTCACTCTTCTTCCTCCTCATCGGAGCTGAGCGCGGAAAGATCGAAGTCCGGCCCTCCTCCGGTGCGGCGAGGTGGAGGAGTAGGATCCCTTGCCCGCTTGGCAGGGGCAGTGGCGGTGGCCCGGGAAGGTCCCGCTCCAGTTGTCGCTGTTGCATGAGGCGCTCCCGCGGCAACATTGCTTGCCGCGGTAGAGCGCGTTGCGCGGCTCGGTGGCTGTGGAGCCGGCTGCCGCCCCGCTGCGTCCCCGGCCCTGCGAAGGCGCCTCTTGGCGGGGCGGGGGGCTCCGCCTGCGGCAAGCTCTCTGAAGGTTCAGCCTCCTCCTCGCCAGCCTCGCTTGACTCGGCTTCAGAGCCGGCAGGCTCCTCCTCGCCCATGAACTCCGCGCATTTGGCAAGGTTTGCCACCTCCGCCTCCTCTACGGTGAACCCGAATGCACCCGCGGCAGCTGTAGCCGCAGCCTCTTCCGCCCTAGTGGCAATGAGCTGCAGCTCCTCGTCGATGGTGTCACGGGTGAGGCTCTTCTGCTCGTCAGCGCGGACCGGCACTTCCTCCAGGGTGTCGAAGAATGCTCGCACAACGTCATCCGCGGGCTCTTGCCAAGTTGGGATGATGCCGTGTGAATCGCACAACGGCATCATGGCGCGGATCCGGTCAATCGAAGAGTTATTGCACAAAGGAACTACGCCCCTCGGCAGTGTGAATGGGTGCTGGGGGTCGCGTTTGAATAATTCCAAGAGCATTGCATCCAACTCCAAGACGGTGAAGTTGTAGTTGAGGCCCGGCCGCAGCCTCATGATGTCCGCCGAATTCTTGAATTCCCAGGCGGGCCTCCCCCTCTCCTGCAGGGGGGCAATGCGGCGGCGGAGGAAATCTGCCCCGACAGCACCTACGGTGAGCCCGGCAAGCCTGAGGCGAAGAATCCTAGTGATAGCGATCTTCAGCCTCTCGTCTTCCGGGGCCACGTTGCTCCAGTCGTTGCCGCGCACTATTGGAGTTTGGCGCATGGCGGTGAAGGGCTGCGGATTCTCCTCAACAATCCAACGCCACTCCGCTCTCCACTCCTCCCACTTGCTGCGGAGCTCACCATCCAAGTACGCCTCCTTCTTGCTGACTCTCGAGACCCAGGCAATCCCTCCGGCAAGCGGCTCTCCTCTCTCTACCCGAGGAATGAAGTAGTGGCGGAAAAGGGCTACACTAGGGTGGACTCCGACAAAGTTTTCGCACAAGTGTGCGAAAACCGCCATGGTCATGACAGCATTGGGGGTGAAGTCAAGGAGGCGGAAGCCATATGTGTTCATAATGTCACAAAAGAACTCCGAGAAGGGCAGGCAGAGCCCGCAATAGAAGAATAGCGGGAAGAACGGGTACCCATTTGGAGCCGACTCCGACGCAGCGGCCGGGAGTACCCTCGTGCGCGGATGCGCACGCGTCTCTGTCGCCCAAAAGAGGTAGAAGTACTCCCTCAGCTCCTGCACTCCGAGCTGGGGGGTGAAGATCGCCCGCTCCTTCCGCAGCGCTGCGAGCCACTGCGCCTCGGCCGACTTCATGCCCTTTCCCTTGTCGGCTTTCGGGGCCATGGCGGAGGTGGTGGAGAAGGTCGACGGCATGGTGATGCTGGTGGCAATGGGGGGGCGGAGTGCTGCTCTCTCGGCTTCGAGAAGAAGAGGGGAGCGGCGGAGTTTGTGAAGAAGGAGTAGCAGCAAGCAGCGATGGGGAACGAACTGCCCCTGTTTCCTATGCTTATAAAGAGGGACGGGGTGTACGTTTCGGCCTTCCGCTTAAACAACCACCCACGATCTCTCCCACGATGCCGCATTCAACGCGTGCCGTTATGGGAGAGTGCGGTGGATACGGAACAAGATTTGGCGTGACCCAGCCCGCATGTGCCCGTGCCCTGTCTTGGGCCTGGCCCAACAGCGCTCGGCACCGTGTCTGGCCCAAGCCCGGGGGCTCCTGTCGGTGTACTAGATTAGGGGTACCCTAGTACCCCGAACTTGTGCACGGGCAGTTGCAGCACCCCACGGCAGAGGCTTGCCGGGTGATCGCCAAGATCCCCCAAGGTTCCTTTGGAGCCATCCAAGAACAAAGTATTTAAGCTAAGGAGACAAGACACCGGCATGAGGAGCTTGCCGGGAAGGCCAACCAAGGCGCTCCAATGAACTTGCCGCGACGCGCCACATGGTCCGGCAAGACAACAAGGCCCCGGCAAGAGGAGCTTGCCGGGAAGACAAACCAAGGTACTTCGAAGCCCGGTGAGCGACAAGCTTCCAGACCCGACAAGATAGCAGCAGCGGCAAGACGCTTGCCGCGGCAGGCGGCCACTCTGCGTCCACGCTCCAGCGCATCCACCAACGTGTCGCTCTGGGGGCCTCTCCGGGCGCGCGTGGCGGGAGGCTGTGCAGCCAGCGGTGCGCGGCGGCATGCGAAGCTGACAAGATCGCCATCGTGGCGAACGGTGGCACCCCTAACGGTCCTTTTCTGCATTGTTCGGGCGACTCAGACGGGCATTTAATGCCCTTTTCCCCTGCCGTCAGGGTTAGGTAGGGTGCACTGTGCTAGCAACTGTATCAACTACCTCGCTTTTTACGTTTTTACCCTCCTCTGCGTTGCCACCTGTCGGTGACCCCTTTAGCGTATAAAAGGAGGCCCATGCTCAACGTAGAGGGGGTTCGGCTCGTTCGGTTTGGAGCCTCAGTCACTCGGCTTTGATCCATTGGTAGCCCAGAAAACACATCACTCTCTCGCTCGAGAGCAAGAACACCAGATAATACAACCAGACAAGCAGCAGTAGGAGTGTTATCTCTCCGGAGAGCTCCGAAGCTGGGTAAACCGCTCGTGTGCTTCGCCTCGATCTGCTCTTCGTGCAACCTCCGCCCCCACCGAACCGAAAGGGGCCCGGTCCGCCGGCCCCATAGGTGTTCGTGGGTCAGTTTCCCCCGACAACATTTCATTATTATTGAGGTGTTGAGTTGAGGCATTTAATGGAAATGCAGGAGATTGTAGTAATTTTAGAATCAATAAATTTAGCATCATTGGTACTTATTTGGATCTTATGAGTTGTTAATCTATGAAGAAGGATTTTGACCATTTTCGAGGATATAAGAAATATGGTATATGGATGAGTTTGTGCATTTGAAGGGTGGTAGTAACTGCGAAAACCCTTAACCACTGGAAAATAAAATGACATTCCACGAAGTGGACTACGGACGAAATAAGTACGAGTTTTATCTCAATATGTGGGATACCCCAAGAGTATGGAGAGATGTAGTACTATTGGAAATGAAGGAGGAATAAAGTTGGTAAGATAGAGCAATTGTAACTCCATGGTGAGTTTCAGTAATCATGTCTTAGTATGATACAATAGAAGGAAGGGAGACAGTACAATTGGATGGATTTAAGAATGCTAGGAAACTGGATGTTGGAATAATGATCGGTTGCCTCTAGGATGATTTCAAGGTTTGCAAGTGCTGAGATGGGCCATAACCCATAGGCCCTAGGACCTGCCAAGAAGCAAGCACACTCTTGCTGAAGGAAAAATCCTGGAAGAGGATATGCCTTTATCAACCGACGACTTTATAGGAGCAACGCAAAACCTGAGAGTTGTGAAGGAACGGTAGTTGTTTGTCTGGCTTGCAGAATCAATGGATTATACAAACTTGGTTTGTTGACAAGAGATACTTTGCAATGCTTGTGAGGATGACCAAGAGTTAGGATGCGAGATTCGCTAAACCATATACAAGGTAATGATTTGGGTGCGGGATGGATTGATCACCATACTGACTTACTCTTATTATTCGTCTTGCTATATGGGATGGAAAATCTGAGTGACTTACCTATAGTAGAGAGACGACGATCAAAACCTTGTTTAAACCTTAGAATGGTATGTCATTTTTTCCCTTGTACAAGGCAACTGTTGCCAAATGTAGGTCATACAATGAGAATGAAGCCCAGACCCATTTCCTCCAGGAGAAACCATAAATTGTTGACCACCATGAGATATCAATAGTTTTTTAGTATTGGCGCCAGACCCATCAGCTAAGAAGACCCAGTCATGGAATAACCTTACCAAGATGAAATGGACACAGGAATTAAGGAAAAGGTTATGCCACCACCGGAAGAGCCCAGAAAAGGAATTATCCTGAAGATCTAAGAAGATCGACACTGTCAACAATAAGGATGGAGTGTATGAGTTTTGATGGAACCGTAACCATGCCTCTAAGGGTGGTAGCACCCCAGACCCCGGTGATGATCGATGGATTTTGACAAGACCTCTAACCTAACCTATTTCTTGCTAGGCTCTCCAAATCTCGAGGACGAGATTTGTTTTAAGGGTGGTAGGTTTGTAACATCCCAAAATTCTAAATTTTGGAATGTTATATTAAATAGGTAGTTTTGATTGCTGATATGTCTCCAACGTATCTACTTTTCCAAACACTTTTGCCCTTGTTTTGGACTCTAACTTGCATGATTTGAATGAAACTAACCTAGACTGACGTTGTTTTCAGCAGAACTGCCATGATGTTGTTTTATGTGTAGAAAAGAAAAGTTCTTGGAATGTCCTGAAAATCCACGGAGGCACTTTTTGGAAAATATAAAAAATACTGGCGAAAGAATCAAGACCAGGGGGCCCACACCCTGTCCACGAGGGTGGGGGGGCGCCCCCTCCCCCTAGGCGCTCCCCCTGTCTCGTGGGCCCTCTGGACCTCCACCGACCTCAACTCCAACTCCATATATTCACGTTCAGGGAGAAAAAAATCAGAGAGAAAGTTTCATCGCGTTTTACGACACGGATCCGCCGCCAAGCCCTAATCTCTCTCGGGAGGGCTGATCTGGAGTCCGTTCGGGGCTTTGGAGAGGGGGATTCATCGCCGTCGTCATCATCAACCATCCTCCCTCACCAATTTCATGATGCTGACCGCCATGCATGAGTAATTCCATCGTAGGCTTGCTGGACGGTGATGGGTTGGATGAGATTTACCATGTAATCAAGTTAGTTTTGTTAGGGTTTGTTCCCTAGTATCCACTTTGTTCTGAGATTGATGTTGCTATGACTTTGCTTGTCAGGACCCCGACTCAATGCCACATCGATCTAGCATGTAACACCTCATATCACTTTGCGGCCTCACGCACGGTATTCCCACGGGTGTCGCCTTACCTTTGCCCGGGACCGTTTGCGCCTTTTGGCACACGTATATGACAGTGTCGCTAGCATCCATATGATAAGGAGCCCGGGCTGACATGGCTAGTCGTAAACCCAAAGTGGCACAGACTTACAGGGACAGGCATCCATGACCCAGCATCGAACGTGTCGGTTATCAGCGAGCGAATACAGGCTGTAGCACTGGGCTAGTAGGACTCCAGTGAACCGGGCTGTAGCGGGCTAACAGGACTCCGGTATTCATCGCGTGACATTTCCCCGAAGGGACAGACACAGGAACGAAGAAGGACACATGCCGGCCAACCTAAGTGTTCCGGAGCAGTAGCAAGCTACCATGGCTCAGTGAAACACTAGGAGACATTTCCCGGTAAGAGAGGCTACTAAAGATAAACAACTAGATGGTCAGATCCCACACATACCAAGCATTTCAATAACATACACACAATATGCTCGATATGTGCAATACAACATGGCATCACAAAATGACTCTACGACTCAAGTAGTTTATTCAATAGGCTCCGAGGAGCGAGACATTACAAACATGGGTCTCATGACCCAACAATCAGAGCATACAAGTCAAAGCACAAGCGGAAGCTATCATGTCTGAGTACAGACATCTATAAATGAAAAGGCTGAGAAGCCTGACTATCTATCAGATCCTGCCGAGGGCACAAGATCGTAGCTGAGGTATCAAGCTAAACGTCGAAGTCCAAGCGGAACTACTAGTGAGACTGAAGTCTCTCTGCAAAAACATAAAATAGGCAAACGTGAGTACAAATGTACCCATCAAGACTTACATCAGATCTATCTACACATGCATCATTATCAACAAAGGGGATGGTGGAGTTTGACTGCAGCAAGCCAGCTTTGACTCGGTGGCTATCCTGAACTACGACTGCAAGTAACTCTTTTGAGGTGGCGCACACGAGTCCACATATTCACCATATCAATACACCACTATGGATCCGCCCCCGTCTCCCTACGAGAACGCCATCCATAGCACTCACGCTTATCTTGCGTATTTTAGAGTATCCACTTTCACTTGTCTATGAACTGATATAAGCAACCCAGAAGTCCTTTTCCGCGGACACGGCTATTCGAATAGTTGATGTTAACCCTGCAGGGGTGTACTTCTTCATACATGTTTCCACCACTTAGCGTCTGCACATGACATGTGCTCGGCAGACTTCAAGCGAAAGCCGACGTGGGTGTAGACCACGACCTACCTAAACACTCAAGTCTCTAGTCCAGGTTTATCGCCTATTCGGGTTCCATCCATGAGGAGATCCGGCCGGAGTTTCGCTCACAGCCCCAAACGATGTGAACAGGGTTCCCGAGATACCAAACGGGCATCCGGTACACCGTGCCACGTACCTACCGCATCACAGCCCACCCCTACGGTCAGCGCTGTCCACGGCCTCCAGTAAGCTACAAACACCAGAAACTACTTGCAACTCCTGGACAGAGGACTAGGGTGAATAAGAAGTCGAGCGGGGTCATATTTCAGGGCCCAATGTATGGTAGTAGCTGAATCATGGATCACAAACACAGAACTCAGTTCCTGAGGACGGCTTCAATGAGACAACCCACCATGTACTCCTACATGGCCTCTATACCAACACTGTCAGGACCCCGACTCGATGTCACATCGATCTAGCCGGTAACACCTCATATCACTTTGCGGCCTCACGCACGGTATCCCCACGGGTGTCGCCTTACCTTTGCCCGGGACCGTTTGCGCCTTTTGGCTCACGTATATGATAGTGTCGCTAGCATCCATATGATAAGGAGCCCGGGCTGACATGACTAGTCGTAAACCCAAAGTGGCACAGACTTACAGGGACAGGCATCCATGACCCAGCTTCGAACGTGTCGGTCATCAGCAAGTGGGTCCGGGCTGTAGCACTGGGCTAGCAGGACTCCGGTAAACCGGGCTGTAGCGGGCTAACAGGACTCCGGTACTCAATGCATGACATTTCCCCGAAGGGACAGACACAGGAACGAAGAAGGACACATGCCGGCCAGCCTAAGTGTTCCAGAGCAGTAGCAAGCTACCATGGCTCAGCGGTAACACTAGGAGACATTTCCCGGTAAGAGAGGCTACTAAAGATAAACAACTAGATAGTCAGATCCCACACATACCAAGCATTTCAATCATACACACAATATGCTCGGTATGTGCAAATACAACGAAGCATCACAACATGACTCTACGACACAAGTACTTTATTTAAGGCTCAGGGAGCCATACATAACATACACAAAGGTACGGGTCTCACGACCCAACATACAAGTCATACAGTCATACAAACCAGCAGCGGAAGTGACTTGTCTGAGTACAGACAACTAGTAAAATAAAAGAGGCTTGGGAAGCCTAGCTATACTACAAGGTCCTTCACAAGCTCAACGTCTACATAGAACCCATCAGAAGGGGTTGCAGCGTCTTCTGTAAAAATGTAAATTATAGCAACATGAGTACAAAGGTACTCAGCAAGACTTACATCAGATCCTACATACATGCTTAGTATCAAGAAGGGTTGGTGGAGTTATTGCAGCAAGCCAGCTTTGACTCTTGGCTAGACTATCCTACGATACTCCAACTTGAAATGGTTTTGCGCACACGAGTCCACTACTCACCACTTCAATACACTACCGAGGATCCACCTCCGTCTTCCTACGGAAGAGCCATCCTCGGCACTCACACTTATCTTGAGGCTTTTAACAGTTTCCATTTACTTGTCTATGAACTGTATAGGCAACCAAGTAGTCCTTTACCGCGGACGCGGCTATTCGAATAGATCATGATAACCCTGCAGGGGTGTACTTCTTCATACATGTTTCCACCACTTAGCGTCTGCACACGACATGTGCTCGGCAGACTTCAAGCGAAAGCCGATGTGGGTGTAGACCACGACCTACCTAAACACTTAAGCCTCTAGTCCAGGTTTATCGCCTATTCAGGTTCCATCCGCAGGGAGTCCGGCCGAGGTTTCCCATACGGCCCCGAACGATGTGAACAGGGTTCCCGAGATACCTAACGGGTATTCGGTACACCCGGCCACGTACCTACCGCATCACAGCCCACCCCTACGGTCAGCGCTGTCCACGGCCTCCAGTAGGCTACAAACACCAGAAACTACTTGCAACTCCTGGACAGAGGACTAGGGTGAATAAGAAGTCGAGCGGGGTCATATTTCAGGGCCCAATGTATGGTAGTAGCTGAATCATGGATCACAAACACAGAACTCAGTTCCTGAGGACGGCTGCAATGAGACAACCCACCATGTACTCCTACATGGCCTCTCACCGCTACCTTTACCAAATCGTGTTCACACACTTAGCTCACACACAGTAGGACATGTTCACACGCCTCTGATTCATCCCCGATGAATCAGACCTGTCTCAACTCTAAGCAGTAGCAGGCATGACAAACAAGCATGAATGAGTAGGCACAACAGGGCTCAAACAACTCCTACTCATACTAGTGGGTTTCATCTATTTACTGTGGAATGACAGGTCATGCAAAGGATAAAGGGGTTCAGCTACCGCAGTAAGTAACAGATGAATCGTTGTTGTCCTAATGCAGTAAAAGAGAGCAGGAGCGAGAGGGTAGGATTGTATCGGAATGAACAAGGGGGTTTTGCTTGCCTGGCACTTCTGAAGATAGCATAGCTCTTCATCGGTGTCATCGATCACATCATCGGTATCACGTCTATCGAGAGGGGACAAATACCGGCAACACAGAAAGGAACACAACCAATGCAATGCACAATATGATGCATGATCATGACATGGCAAAATGAATGTGTTTTGGGCTAATACAACTAAAACCAGATTAAATGAAGTTGGTTTGAATCCAAGATTCAAATTCAAACTCCATATGTGATTATTTAAATGCCATTTAATTGATTTGTGCTAAACAGCAGCTATAAGTTGTTCTAACATGCATGAAAATGGTACAGATGGATTCCTTGAATTTTTCTGATAATTTTTCATATATAATTTATTTAATTTGGAGTTACGGTTAATTTTCTATGAATTTTAGAAGTTTTGGTTATTATCTGAAATTTATAAATCATTTAAGATTTATTTAAATTCCAGAAAGGAATTATTGCGTCAGCATGACGTTGGCATGACGTCAGCAGGTCAACGGGCGCCGTCCAGGTCAAACTGACCTGTGGGCCCTGCATGTCAGTGTCTGGACTAACTAAACTAATTAAAATTAACCCTAACTAACTTGGTTAGCCGGGCGGGGCCTGCATGTCAGTGTAATTAGTCTAACTAATTTTTAGTTAACACTAATCCTAACCTAATTAACAGGCCGGCCCCACCTGTCATGGACACAGGGGGGGGGGGGGTCCCGCCGTGGTCAAGGTGGGTCAAACCCACCGGCGGCTTGACGCCGGCGAGGCCAACCGCGGTGGCGAGCCTCGGGTTTTGCCCACAGGGCTCGGTTTGGCGCGCGGAGCACAGCTTCGGGATGCGGACGCTCGTCCGCATCCAACTATGGTGGTGGCGCGGCCGGGAAGTGGCCGGAGTGGTGCCGGCGACGAGCTCGGCGACGGCCGAAGCTCGGGTGCAAGTGGGGATGGGGCTGCGGTGCGCAAACAAGCACGGCGAAGTGCCACGGAGGCTCTACGCGATGCGGGGAGCGCGTTGGGCGCATGCCCGGGACCAAATGGTCACCGGAGCATCACCGGCGACGAGTGCGGCGGCGGCGAAGGTTCGGCCATGGCGGGGCTACAGCGTAGAGAGCGGGCGCGACCAGGGGAGAAGGGGGAGACGATGCGGGTGCTCACAGCGCGTCCGATGGCGTCGTCGGCGAGGTCGGGGGCGGTCGGGTTGCTGCGAGTCGACGACGACGGCTGTCGGTGCAGAGGACGAAGGCAACAACGATGACGGCGCTGTGGGGCGCTCCGGCGTCGTTTGTCTCAGCGAAGATGAAGAGCAGGTCATGGCGGAGCTCCTGGACCGCTCGAGAGGACGAGGGGGAGGCGATAGCCGCGGTGGTGCTCGTCGGTAGCGTCGGCGCGGTCCGGTGAGGTGGGGAACAACGAGGGAGAGAGAGCCAGGGAAGGGGAGAGAGCTCCAGGGAAGAGAGGAAGGGCTGGACGGCTCCGGGCGGCTGCGTGGCGTCTCCACGCATGGATAGGCTCGAAGGGGAGGCCTCCAGCACGAAGCAGGAGGTGGCCGGCGTCGGCGCGCGTGCGTCCAGCACGCAGCTGCTTCGGGGCGAGGGGGAGGAAGATGACTGGCAGCTGGGCTGCACAGTAACGGGCCGCGCAGAAGCTGGGCCGGCTGGGCTACCAGGTGAGCAACAGGTAGGTCTTCTGCTTTTTTTTTACTGTTTTCTATTTTCTGTAGTTTGTTTTGATTTAGTTTAGCAACTAAATCATTTAAATAAATTCTGTAGATTTTTATGTGGCTTGCTAAAATATATACAAAGCCACTCACAAACTTCCAGAATTATTGGAGTCATATTTAATATATATTAAATATAAATCCAAAGCAAATAGTTATTGGATTAATTCAAATGACCAAAATAATTATCTCTGTGACTCCAAAAATATTGGTTTAAATTTTACCTCTTCCCAATATTTCCATGGAATAACAGGAACATTTTCTTGGACACATTTGAGAAGATTTAATTGTTGGTTATTTTTAGAGGTTTCTGAGGCTTTGAAACTTCCTCAATTCAAATTTCATTTGAAATAAAACATGATGCTCACAAGAGGTCTAGCCTAGTGCATTACCAGAAGCTAGGGATGTGACAACTCACCCCCACTAAACAAGAATCTCGTCTCGAGATTCAAGCATAGGGTAGGATGAAGGGGAAACGCAAACTAGTACAATCTTCACGATCCAGGTTGCACTTCAAATGAACGTTGAGTTGAACACCATATTTGTCTTGTCGTCTTGCTCTGAGAAATCCTGCCAACATGACATGGAGAGAAGAAGGAGACTCTAGAAGGGTCGATCTTCTCGAAGATCGAACAACTCAGGATTAACTCACGGAATGAGACATAGAACCATCTCTCGGGTTGAGACACGAGATTCACATGAAGAGGGGTGGAAAGAAACGGATGACGAAGGTTCACTAGGTAGACAACAATTCCACACCTAAGAAGGTGGTAAACGATTGTCAACGTAGCGAGGAGTTGAGTTGCCATGATACCACGAAGAAACATCCTGGAGGAGGGTGATTCATAGATTATTACCCTAAGTGGCAAAAAGAATTACCTTTGATCCAGAGATCATTGAAACTCTTCATACCAGTTTAAGGCAATCACAAGCGATCATTTGGAGGGGGTCGGTAGAATGGCATACTCGGACTTGGATGATGTGGATTACCTTGTTGAAAACAACGTAATGGATGAATTTGCTTATCACCGGAAATGGAAGAGACCCATGGTAGAATGGCACATTGGCGGTGCAAGCTGGGAACAAAATGCAAATGATGGGAATGATTCTGGTAACTAAGGAAGAACCCAACAATAGAGAGTGGATTCACTGTTTGAAAAGATCATAGCATTGCCGAGGAAACTGAGAGCAAACCCAGTTAGTGCCGATGATAACACCTAGCGCTTGTGCGTGCTCTCAAGAACTTGAGCATTTCCATATTCATCAAGGTTTTACCAACATCCGTGTCAAGGATCCTGGCAACACAACATACCACCATGATGAACAACGATGGACGATGCAGATGCATAAGAAGATAACATCATCTCAGATTTCACCCTAGCGAGGCCAAGGAGACAAAATCTGGGCGATCGACCGAGAGACATTTAGCACTCCGCTTCTAATGTTCTCCTTGATGTGCTAGCGTAATCCATAGATAATTATGGTTTGATATCTAGAACATCAAGTAAAAGGTCGGACTTCGGGATCTCAAAAATCCATAGGGCAACTAAGGAGTAAATCCTACGAAATCCCTATGGGGAGGTGGCCAACTTCCTCGATCAAGATATTATAATAACAGGTCTTCCGGCTGGGTGTGTTGGCCACGACATCCACTTTACCGGTTATCGAGGGACCAATATTATAGTTCTTGGGAAATGCTCCAACCATCATATCTGCCTGAGATTCCGATCTGGTTGGTGTTAGGATATTCCAGACTCATCGAGTCTAGGAAGAAAAACGGAAGTTTGCAACACAAATCGACGAGATGACGTTGCGAAATTCTCAGGAAATGAACTACGATAGCAAGCTCCAAAACATGAGCTGGTTTTGCTACAAACATGTGAACACGTTGTTCCAGACAAGCATGCCCACATGGTAGTCTTACAATAAAACACTACCGAGTTCTGGTTGGGAACCATAATCGAGGATATGGAAGTCTTGTGCATGACCTAGGATTAGCACATCAACTCCTTTTTCCTTGAACAAAACAATCAGTGGCTTGGTGTGCTAGGGTATACATATGGAATGGAGGTTGCAAGTCTCCGAACCACCGAATACTTCGCACGTATGCATGACTGATTTGGGATGATTCCAAAGGAAACAACATTGACTTTCTCGAGTCCACGGCGGCAACTTGCATCCAATGCACATGAACTGGAGGAAGTCACTTCTTACATCCGAACATATACTTCATGAGCTAGTACGAAGAAATGCTTTCAAAAGTTTCCAACATTAGCTTAATGTTCAACAAAATCATGGAGGAGATAAGGATGTTGTCAATGGGCTCAACAACAATTCATCTAGGTTTCCTTTTAAAAGGAATTCCATAGTTAAGTGAACACGGTGATAGCATTGGTCAGACCAAAGATGTAATGGTGTATGCTCGAGGGATCAACCACGAATAAGACAACATTACGAGCATCGTTGGTACTGATTTGATTTGACGATAGCCCACACTCAAATCAAAGGATTGATAAGACAATAGGTCCAACAACTGACCACAGGGACCAATCGATGAAGATATCATCTTTCTTCAACACACACTACACAAGAATATCCCTTTGGAACGAACTAAGTCAGGCAAGCTTTTATCTTCCAACTCTCCAAGTTGTTGTTCAGCTTAGCCAACTAGCTCAGGGGTATCCCCACAGATTCTTGGAGAAGGGGTGGTTTACAGGATAAACCAACTTGATCACGAGCTCAACATAACAGTCAGGTGACAACCTGGTAATACTTCCGAGAAGATATACGAAAAATCACGAACCATCGATATGTCTCTAAGCTCGAGAACAATCTTGCTTTTCAGGGCAAGCTGATATGATAAAAAAGAAAAAATGAGGGATTGACACAATCCTAGCTCATTGATCGAAGAGTGCACCGGAAATAAGGACTAGGTAGCACGATCAGTCTTAGAATGATAATTCAATAACCAGCATGCTAAGAATGAGAATATTGTCCATTAACTACCAAGCAACGGAGTTGCTAGGAGTATTGATTTCGCACATCACGGTACACTTGTCGGCATTCCGGTTACAACAACACGGTAGCCGAGAAATGAATAATGATGGCGAGGAGTATCACTACGTCAAAATTCATGAGAGTTGGTGCAATCCTCATGAAAATCCTGACATAAAGAGGGTAATACTCCAAAGTAGAACAGAACCAAAAGCTGGATTGGCATTTGATCTGCGGAATACAACTACTTTGACCCAATCCTAGATATGGATGAGGTACTGGAGTTTGTTTCTCCAAGTCATTCGGGACAAAATGGCTTGACGGACCACAAGGGTAATAGGCATCGATAAACGAATGCATGCATACCCTTGACTATCAATTGATAGACTAGGGTCAGAATGCAACTAAAGAGAACAACTCAAAGGAACATATAATTTTCTGAGTTGTGGATGCATAGATTAGTATGTCGAACCAAGTTCAACATATTTCTTCCGGATAACCCATGCAGAAAGGTTGAGCTGGCAGAGTCACAATATAGCATGGAGAACTCATCGAGAGCACTCTTGTTGTCATATTCTGGTTCAGAAGAACTCCTGCCAAGAATGGTTCATGGTAATTGGAAAAAGGATGTATCATGAACCTCGAGGATTATCGCAAAGGTTACTAATATCCTAAAGGAACTAGCAAACACTATCAACATTATGTAAGTAGGATGAATCTCGGGTTCAAAACCCAGGAATAGAATACCTACTCCTAAGTAGCATCACGGAATGCTTTCGGGAATAAAGGCCAGAATCATCACACTGGGAACACAAAACGTTGCTAGATTACTAGCTGACTCCCTAAATACCTAGGGTCATAATAGTAACTCCAACATAAAAGTCAAGGCAATAGAATACCTCAACTCAACAATTAGTGTGATTAATCTGGCCCATGGGCACATTGAAACGGGAAGAAAGGATTTGCAATTGCATCAGACTACTTAGAAACCTGGGATGACTCGGACAGCATAACGGCTGTAAATGCTCAGAAAGATTTGAGACATTCACAAAAATGGTGGCATAACCACTCAGAAGCACAATATCACGGTTTCGAGATCAACAATTAACATACAGAAGCAGTAAAAACTGAACAGAGGCTTAATCCAACAATCTTATAAGTCCACTGATTAGTAACACGTGATCCTAATAGAAAGAAGAGAAAGCCTAGTTCTTAACCCCGTAGGAAAGATAAGATGACTCAGATCAGAAGGGCATGAGGTATAAGGAGTAAAAAGAGCCTTACGTTCCATCCCACAATCAATTCCCTTATATAACTAAAGCATTTCTAGACTCAACTTCGACCAGTTTGGCTTGGTAATCCTACAGGCAGTCAAGCTCTGATACCAACACTGTCAGGACCCCGACTCAATGCCACATCGATCTAGCATGTAACACCTCATATCACTTTGCGGCCTCACGCACGGTATTCCCACGGGTGTCGCCTTACCTTTGCCCGGGACCGTTTGCGCCTTTTGGCACACGTATATGACAGTGTCGCTAGCATCCATATGATAAGGAGCCCGGGCTGACATGGCTAGTCGTAAACCCAAAGTGGCACAGACTTACAGGGACAGGCATCCATGACCCAGCATCGAACGTGTCGGTCATCAGCGAGCGAATCCAGGCTGTAGCACTGGGCTAGCAGGACTCCGGTGAACCGGGCTGTAGCGGGCTAACAGGACTCCGGTATTCATCGCGTGACATTTCCCCGAAGGGACAGACACAGGAACGAAGAAGGACACATGCCAGCCAGCCTAAGTGTTCCGGAGCAGTAGCAAGCTACCATGGCTCAGTGAAACACTAGGAGACATTTCCCGGTAAGAGAGGCTACTAAATATAAACAACTAGATGGTCAGATCCCACACATACCAAGCATTTCAATAACATACACACAATATGCTCGATATGTGCAATACAACATGGCATCACAAAATGACTCTACGACTCAAGTAGTTTATTCAATAGGCTCCGAGGAGCGAGACATTACAAACATGTGTCTCATGACCCAACAATCAGAGCATACAAGTCAAAGCACAAGCGGAAGCTATCATGTCTGAGTACAGACATCTATAAATGAAAAGGCTGAGAAGCCTGACTATCTATCAGATCCTGCCGAGGGCACAAGATCGTAGCTGAGGTATCAAGCTAAACGTCGAAGTCCAAGCGGAACTACTAGTGAGACTGAAGTCTCTCTGCAAAAACATAAAATAGGCAAACGTGAGTACAAATGTACCGAGCAAGACTTACATCAGATCTATCTACACATGCATCATTATCAACAAAGGGGATGGTGGAGTTTGACTGCAGCAAGCCAGCTTTGACTCGGTGGCTATCCTGAACTACGACTGCAAGTAACTCTTTTGAGGTGGCGCACACGAGTCCACATATTCACCATATCAATACACCACTATGGATCCGCCCCCGTCTCCCTACGAGAACGCCATCCATAGCACTCACGCTTATCTTGCGTATTTTAGAGTATCCACTTTCACTTGTCTATGAACTGATATAAGCAACCCAGAAGTCCTTTTCTGCGGACACGGCTATTCGAATAGTTGATGTTAACCCTGCAGGGGTGTACTTCTTCATACATGTTTCCACCACTTAGCGTCTGCACACGACATGTGCTCGGCAGACTTCAAGCGAAAGCCGATGTGGGTGTAGACCACGACCTACCTAAATACTCAAGTCTCTAGTCCAGGTTTATCGCCTATTCGGGTTCCATCCATGAGGAGATCCGGCCGGAGTTTCGCTCACAGCCCCAAACGATGTGAACAGGGTTCCCGAGATACCAAACGGGCATCCGGTACACCGTGCCACGTACCTACCGCATCACAGCCCACCCCTACGGTCAGCGCTGTCCACGGCCTCCAGTAAGCTACAAACGCCAGAAACTACTTGCAACTCCTGGACAGAGGACTAGGGTGAATAAGAAGTCGAGCGGGGTCATATTTCAGGGCCCAATGTATGGTAGTAGCTGAATCATGGATCACAAACACAGAACTCAGTTCCTGAGGACGGCTGCAATGAGACAACCCACCATGTACTCCTACATGGCCTCTCACCGCTACCTTTACCAAATCGTGTTCACACACTTAGCTCACACACAGTAGGACATGTTCACACGCCTCTGATTCATCCCCGATGAATCAGACCTGTCTCAACTCTAAGCAGTAGCAGGCATGACAAACAAGCATGAATGAGTAGGCACAACAGGGCTCAAACAACTCCTACTCATACTAGTGGGTTTCATCTATTTACTGTGGAATGACAGGTCATGCAAAGGATAAAGGGGTTCATCTACCGCAGTAAGTAACAGATGAATCGTTGTTGTCCTAATGCAGTAAAAGAGAGCAGGAGCGAGAGAGTAGGATTGTATCGGAATGAACAAGGGGGTTTTGCTTGCCTGGCACTTCTGAAGATAGCATAGCTCTTCATCGGTGTCATCGATCACATCATCGGTATCACGTCTATCGAGAGGGGACAAATACCGGCAACACAGAAAGGAACACAACCAATGCAATGCACAATATGATGCATGATCATGACATGGCAAAATGAATGTGTTTTGGGCTAATACAACTAAAACCAGATTAAATGAAGTTGGTTTGAATCCAAGATTCAAATTCAAACTCCATATGTGATTATTTAAATGCCATTTAATTGATTTGTGCTAAACAGCAGCTATAAGTTGTTCTAACATGCATGAAAATGGTACAGATGGATTCCTTGAATTTTTCTGATAATTTTTCATATATAATTTATTTAATTTGGAGTTATGGTTAATTTTCTATGAATTTTAGAAGTTTTGGTTATTATCTGAAATTTATAAATCATTTAAGATTTATTTAAATTCCAGAAAGGAATTATTGCGTCAGCATGACGTTGGCATGACGTCAGCAGGTCAACGGGCGCCGTCCAGGTCAAACTGACCTGTGGGCCCTGCATGTCAGTGTCTGGACTAACTAAACTAATTAAAATTAACCCTAACTAACTTGGTTAGCCGGGCGGGGCCCGCATGTCAGTGTAATTAGTCTAACTAATTTTTAGTTAACACTAATCCAAACCTAATTAACAGGCCGGCCCCACCTGTCATGGACACAGGGGGGGTCCCGCCGTGGTCAACGTGGGTCAAACCCACCGGCGGCTTGACGCCGGCGAGGCCAACCGCGGTGGCGAGCCTCGGGTTTTGCCCACAGGGCTCGGTTTGGCGCGCGGAGCACAGCTTCAGGATGCGGACGCTCGTCCGCATCCAACTGTGGTGGTGGCGCGGCCAGGAAGTGGCCGGAGTGGTGCCGGCGACGAGCTCGGCGGCGGCCGAAGCTCGGGTGCAAGTGGGGATGGGGCTGCGGTGCGCAAACAAGCGCGGCGAAGTGCCACGGAGGCTCTACGCGATGCGGGGAGCGCGTTGGGCGCATGCCCGGGACCAAATGGTCACCAGAGCATCACCGGCGACGAGTGCGGCGACAGCGAAGGTTCGGCCATGGCGGGGCTACAGCGTAGAGAGCGGGCGCGACCAGGGGAGAAGGGGGAGACGATGCGGGTGCTCACAGCGCGTCCGATGGCGTCGTCGGCGAGGTCGGGGGCGGTCGGGTTGCTGCGAATCAACAACGACGGCTGTCGGTGCAGAGGACGAAGGCAACAACGATGACCGCGCTGCGGGGCGCTCCTGCATCGTTTGTCTCAGCGAAGATGAAGAGCAGGTCATGGCGGAGCTCCTGGACCGCTCGAGAGGACGAGGGGGAGGCGATAGCCGCGGTGGTGCTCGTCGGTAGCGTCGGCGCGGTCCGGTGAGGTGGGGAACAGCGAGGGAGAGAGAGCCAGGGAAGGGGAGAGAGCTCCAGGGAAGAGAGGAAGGGCTGGACGGCTCCGGGCGGCTGCGTGGCGTCTCCACGCATGGATAGGCTCGAAGGGGAGGCCTCCAGCATGAAGCAGGAGGTGGCCTCCAGCTGCTTCGGGGCGAGGGGGAGGAAGATGACTGGCAGCTGGGCTGCACAGTAACGAGCCGCGCAGAAGCTGGGCCGGCTGGGCTACCAGGTGAGCAACAGGTAGGTCTTCTTCTTTTTTTTACTGTTTTCTATTTTCTGTAGTTTGTTTTGATTTAGTTTAGCAACTAAATCATTTAAATAAATTCTGTAGATTTTTATGTGGCTTGCTAAAATATATACAAAGCCACTCACAAACTTCCAGAATTATTGGAGTCATATTTAATATATATTAAATATAAATCCAAAGCAAATAGTTATTGGATTAATTCAAATGACCAAAATAATTATCTCTGTGACTCCAAAAATATTGGTTTAAATTTTACCTCTTACCAATATTTCCATGGAATAACAGGAACATTTTCTTGGACACATTTGAGAAGATTTAATTGTTGGTTATTTTTAGAGGTTTCTGAGGCTTTGAAAATTCCTCAATTCAAATTTCATTTGAAATAAAACATGATGCTCACAAGAGGTCTAGCCTAGTGCATTACCAGAAGCTAGGGATGTGACATTGCTATGCTTAATGCTTGTCACTAGGGCCCGTGTGCCATGATTTCAGATCTGAACCTATTATGTTTTCATGAATATATGCGTGTTCTTGATCCTATCTTGCAAGTCTATAGTCACCTATTATGTGTTCTGATCCGACAACCCTGAAGTGACAAAAATTGGGATACTTCTCGGTGATGACCATAGTTTGAGGAGTTCATGTATTCACTATGTGCTAATGCTTTGTTCTGGTTCTCTATTAAAAGGAAGCCATAATATCCCTTAGTTTCCGCTAGGACCCCGCTGCCACGGGAGGGTAGGACAAAAGATGACATGCAAGTTCTTTTCCATAAGCATGTATGACTATATACGGAATACATGCCTACATTACATTGATGAACTGGAGCTAGTTATGTGTCACCCTATGTTATAGCTATTACATGAGGAATCGCATCTGGCATAATTATCCATCACTAATCCATTGCCTATGAGGTTTTCACATCTTGTTCTTCGCTTATTTACTTTTCTGTTGCTATTGTTACAATCACTACAAAACCCAAAAACATTACTTTTGCTACCGTTACCTTTATTATCATACTACTTGCTACTAAATACTTTGTTGCAGATACTAAGTTATCCAAGTGTGGTTGAATTGACAACTCAACTGCTAACACTCAAGAATATTCTTTGGCTCCCCTTGTGTCGAATCAATAAATTTGGGTTGAATACTTTATCCTCGAAAGCTGTTGCGATCCCCTACACTTGTGGGTTATCAATTGCTTGTGTGATGTGCTGTGTGAAACTGAGTGAAATTTGAAACTTTTTGAAAGTTAAATGAGAGGGAATGAAATGACTTTCCAAACTTTCACCTTGCATTTATGATCACCATGAATTCGAATTCTTTTCATCACAAAACTCTAGAGAGATGACATGACTTCTTCCATTTAAATAAATGAAAAGGGCTTTGAAAAGATTTGAATTTCATTTGGAAATATTTTCAATTTCAGAAACTTTAAGCAACTCAATGATTTTTATGAGAGAAGATAAAATAACTTCTTCAAAACATATGAAATATGAGTTGGGAGATTAAAAGAAATCCAACTTAAAGTCCCTTTGGAAATTATTTTCAATTTGGACTTATTTGGGGTTTTTTCGAATTATTTTTCTCCAAAAATAAAATATTTGGAAAATAGGGTAAAATGATTCACTTCAATAGAAAATTGGAGGGAAATAAGTTTGAACTCATTTTGGTATTTTTAAAATGATTTTTATTGGATTTAATGCAACAGTAGCACTCTCTGCTTTATTTGAATTTTTGTGGATTTCATTTGACGTTAGAAAAATGTTCAGGTTGTAGAAAATCTTTTTATGAATTTTTTTGATATATTATATGCCTATAGTTTTTATTCTAATTGATTTATTTTATTTTAGTCTATGTTATTGATTAAAAAAAGAATCTTTTTCCCGTCGCCGACTGGGCCGGCCGAGCACCCGAGCCAGGCTGCGGCCCAACGGCCCATCCCTCTCGTGCCCGAGCTCCGCTCGGTCTACCGAGCCAGCACGAGGCCGCCGCCGCCGTCGTGTCCTTCCCAGACTCCGCCACCCGCGCCTCCTTGCCTTGCCCCCTCCTCCTCGCCTCGACCTCCCCTCCGCCTATATAAATCGGCCCCTCTCTCCTATCTCTCTCTCCTTCCCCACACCTGCGCCGTTGCAGCCGCCCTCTCCGGAGACCGGGCTCCAATGAGATCTGCCTCTGTTGCGTCTCGCTCCACCGCCACCTACGCCCGCCGCCACCACCCCCTTCGGACTCCCCTCATCGTGCCGCACCTCCCCAGCCACTTCGTCATCGCCACCGACCACCAGGGCTGCCTCCCCGTTCAATACCGAAGCCGCCGCCGTCGTCTTCCTCTCCGCCGACGCCGCCCGCCACCGCGGTACTCCTCCTGGCCTCTCGTCCGTTGGATTTAGATCTAACGGATTATATCCATTTGTTATTTTTTATAATCTAGTGAATGGTTTGTTCGTTAGCGAACGTTCGTTAAATAGCCTTTTCATTTTATTTTATTTCTGCCAGGGACCCGTCTGTGATTAAAGTTTTTACAGATTAGTCCCTAGTCTTAAAACGATCACTACTTTTTTCTCGTTAGTCGGAATTAGACGAAACCAATGCCTACTTCTTCGTTATGATCCCCTCTATCCAGTAAAACAACTTAAACATATTATTAAAAGTTTAAAATTTTATTTCAATCAGATTTGTATTTGAAAATCATTTGTTCATAACTCGAGTTTTATAACTTCATTTGAGTTGGTTCTTTTTGCAAATCGAAGCTCTTGACCTAAACTTTCTGATAAGGCCAAATTCACTTAATTTTGGTACTGTTAGAAATTGTTTTATGTTACAAGAGTTATTTGCTTGATTTCGAAGTTTTCCGAATTGCTTTCTTCGCTCTTTCCGATCTTTTGAGTGATTGCTTATGTGTGGTTACTATTGCTTGCTTACGATAGATTGAACGGAGTTTGACGAATAGAACTAGCAGGAGTTGAGTGCAAAGGTTCTTCATCAATTGTACATGCAAGTTCACACTTTGATCATACCCTTTATCACCCAGTTTTTATGCATTAGTCTCAATCCTCAAACATTGCATGGTTAGGATCTGAATAACATGTGGGTTTGGGAAGTAGATGATGAGGTAGAACCTATTGTCCTATTTATTATCAAACCTTTGGGAGTTACTTCTACGTTATGCTCATACTACTCTGCTATGCTCGAAGACGTGGATTGGGTGAGTGTATCCATGACAGATGTGAGTATTGTTAATTAATGGTTAACTTAAGGTGGCTACTTTAATACACATCTGGGTGGAATGGTACGGGCACCCTGGAGCACCCAATGGTTTCCCCGGGCACCTGGAGAACCCATTGCTTGCCAAAGGGGATCCCGGAGGACCCGTGTGATCACCCTATGGAATACCACCCAGGCTCAAAGGGATCATAAGATTATTCATGCTAGAAACTTCCGTGTGCAGCCACAAGCCATTATGGGCTCTAGCATAGTTGAGTAAGTTGTGTGAGCTCTTGAAGAGGTAGACTAGCAGATGTAGGGGATGTAGGTGGTACTGTCTACCCAGAGTAAAGAGTTAATGCTTCTGAAAGACTGTGTCTCGGTCATCCGTTTCTCAAACATCAGGAAGTGCGAGAAATTGAACGAAGGAGATCGAGTCTTGTGGAAAGTGTGCAAACCTCTGCAGAGTGTACAAACTAATCATGGTTAGCCGTGTCCCCGGTTATGGACATCTTGAGTATCTGGTTCTTGGATTATCATGTTGATCTCATCACGTTACTTAAATAATTTGTTGGGTTGATGATTATTAATTTTGGATTGAGTTGGAGGAACCTTCTCAACGTTTTCAACAAACTTTGTAGTTAAATAAAATATATTCCTTTGTTGTAGGAAAAAACTGTCTTTATGTAAAAATAAACTTAGAGCTTTCCACCAGCCAAATATGCATGTAGTGATAGCTATTATTCATCATTTATCCTATGATGTGAATTTGCCAGTACATTCAATGTACTGACCTACATGGCTGCAATGTCTCATGTTGCAGGATTTCTTACGACGAGTAAGTGATACATTAGGGTTATGATTTCTACACTCAACCTTGCCGTTGGTGTTGATGGGAATCCACAACCTTGTTGTTTCTTCCACTATATGGATTGAGGTAATAGTATTTATGTTAGTTTATACATGTGATTTACATCTGTTATAAATCCTCGAGTACTGTGTGTGTTAGCATACCGATCCAGGATGACACTTAAGCATAGAGACTTGACCATTTGAGGTCAGGTCGCTACCATTTGTTGCTTTGTTTCAATGTGTGTACTTTGTTTTTTGTTCTTAAATGTTCTGTTTCAATGTGTGTGTATATGCTTTCCATTATGTATATGTGGATGATAACAGCCAGATACAAATTAGTATATAAAAACAGATAGAAAATGGAATTCATAATATATATATATATATTAATTGTTCATTAGTTCATCACAGAATATATATATAATATCATCACATATACATGATGATACTTAACTACTAGGTACGATGCATAATATTGAAAACGAACAATACTAAAACTAATAATCCCTCCTAGGGGCTGTATTCCAGCAGCCCGTCGCCAGCAGCTCGCTGGCGTGCGGCATGTTCCCAGCGCGGAGGAAGTACTCCGCCTCCTCTGCCTCGCAGCGCTTGATGTACCGATCTGCCTCTAGCTGGCGAACGAGCGCAAACGATCTTGCCATTTCATTAGGCACCCACTGGAGCTCCTCGTCGGTGGCATGCTGGAGCTTATCGGGCCACCTCCATGCAGTGATAAGGCACCTAGACCCTTTGAACTTCCTTGCAAAGTACCCGTCTTCGTACACCTCCTCTGCACGACGATGAGCCCGCCCCCAAAGCTCCAGCGCCTCCTTTTTCCAGGCGGCATCACGGGCTTCACAGGCCGCCTGGTACTTGGATTCCTCCTCCGCCATCTCCTTCTTGAATGCCACTTGCCTCGCTTTCTATGTCGGCGGTAGCGACTTCCACAGACAAACATTGTACTAGCCCAAAAACCACTCCAAAGTTGGGGGGTCTGGGGCAACCTCGTCCGGCGGCGCGTAGGGGTCCTCCTCGTCGTTGCTCTTTGACTGAGCGTCCTCAGGGGCGGCGCCTCCTCATTGCCGCGTGGGCAGATCGGCGGTGCCATGGCAGAGATTTGAGACAGAGAGAGAGGGAAAGCGAGGGGAGGATGTAGATGAGAATCCAGGCGGGACAACATGTGGGAGGTAGTATTTATTGGCGGCCGGAATCTAGATTGACGGGAATAGTACACATGCCAGTCGCCAGAACATATGAGTACTATAGTTTTAGTTACACACGATTCCCGCAACAAAAGTCGTGTGTGAACTCAATAGCTGACGGTTTCCAATACAGAACCGTGTGTGATTAATAACCCGCGGCCCCGCGCCACACACCTTCAAAACCTCAAGGCACGAAATAGAGTGCCAATCATGTGGGGCCCAGTTGTCTTGCCAGATCTTTACATTTTATTTTTTGAACACCAAATATTTACATCATCTGATCATTTTTCTTTTTTGGAATTTAAATGCCATGGCACTACATGCATGTGTCCAAGCCATTATGGTTAGCCGTTGCATGTAGACGTAATTCAAATTTGGATTACGATCAATAAATGGCTAAAAAAATCACTTAAATTTCTTAAAAAGGTCAAATGACCCCTAAAATTTTCAAAATTTTGACATGGCATAATTTGAAGCCTGTAAGACGAAGCTATCTTCGATTCGTCATCAAACATGTGTTCTTCCCTCTTGGAACCACGAGCCTTCTAGTGACCTGCTCTGGTTTGTGCGGGGTGAGTGTCCAAACTTTTGTCAAACAGGCCAATTTTTTTACCACATCATCTTGGTGGCATGACATTACGTCAAGCAAGGTTTCATGTGTTTTCGATCATTTTTTCATTTTTCGAATTTAAATGGCATGGCACTCCATGCATGTGTCTAGTCCGTGACACCAATATGTTTGAAAATTCCGTCCAATTTACTGCACATGTAATTAACTCGCACACAAGTACCCAAAAATATGATTTTTCAAACCGTTATGGTTAGCCATTGCATGTAGATGTAGTTCAAATTTGAATTACGGCCATTAAATGGCTAGAAAATCACTTAAATGTCTTTAGAAGGTCAAATGACCGCTAGAATTTTCCAATTTTTCACATGACATTTTATTAGTGCACATTCACTGTAGAAAAATTATGAAGCCCATAATAGGAAGCTCTCTCCCATTCGTCATCAAACATGCATTTTTTCCACTCGAAACCATGAGCCTTCTAGTGAGTTGCTCCGGTTTGTGAGGGATGTGAGTCCAAGCTTTCGTCAAACATGCCAATTATTTTACCACATCATCTTGCTCGCATGATATTACGTCAAGCAAGTTCCATGTGTTTCTGATCAAACTGTTAATTTTTTGGAATTTAAATGCCATGGCACTCATCCATTGTCTAGGCCGTGACACCAATATGTTTGAAAATTCCTTCCAATTTACTACACATGGAATTAACTCGCACACAACTACACAAATATGATTTTTCAAAACATTATGGTTAGCCGTTGCATATAGATGTAGTTCAAATTTAAATTACGGTCATTAAATGGCTAGAAAATCACTTAAATGTCTTTAAAAGGTCAAATGACCCCGGGAGTTCTCAATTTTCACATGACAGTTGTATTAGTTCACATTAACTATAGAATTTTTTTTAACGCACGTAAGAGGAAGCTATCTCCCATTCGTCATCAAACATGCATTGTTCCCTCTCGGAACCATGAGCCTTCTAGTGAGTTGCTCCGGTTTGTGAGGGTTGTGTGTCCAAACTTTCGTCAAACATGCCAATTTTTTTTACCACGTCATCTTGGTGGCATGACATTACATCAAGCAAAGTATCGTGTGTTTATAATCTTTTTTTAACTGTTTGGAATTTAAATGCCATGGCACTCCATGCTTTGTGTCATAGACGTGAGACCAATATGTTTAAAAATTCCTTCCAATTTACCGCACATGGAATTAACTCACACACAAGTACACAAATATGCTTTTTCAAACCGTTATGGTTAGCCGTTGCATGTAGATGTAGTTCAAATTTGAATTACGATCATTAAATGGCTAGAAAATCACTTAAATTATCTTTAAAAGATCAAATGGCCCCTGTAATTTTCCAAATTTTCAAATGACAATTGTATGAGTGCATGTTAATAGTAGAAAAAATTTGAAGGCTGTAAGAGGAAGCTATCACCCGTTCGTCATCAAACATGCAATGTTCCCTCTCAGAACCACGAGCCTTCTAGTGAGTTGCTCCGGTTTGTGAGGGGTGTGTGTCCAAACTTTCATCAAACTTGCCAATTTTTTTACCACTTCATCTTGGTGGCATGACATTACATAAAGCAAGGTTTCATGTGTTTCTTATTTTCTGTTTAACTGTTTGGAATTTAAATGCCATGGCACTCCATGCTTTGTGTCATAGCCGTGAGACCAATATGTTTGAAAATTCCTTCCAATTTACTGCACATGGAATTAACTCACACACAAATACAAAAATATGATTTTTCAAACCATTATGCTTAGCTGTTGCATCAAGATGTAGTTCAAATTTGAATTACAGTCAATAAATGGCTAGAAAATCACTTAAACGTCTTAAAAGGTCAAATGACCCCTGGAATTTTCCAAATTTTTAAATGACAGTTATATTAGTACTAAAAAATTTCTCGTACATTTAAAACACCATCCGTTGCCACTTTACTCCAAATTTGTCTTTCACAGCTAATAAAAAAATATCAACAACATCACACACAATTGTTTTGCAGGAACCGTTTGTGATGAAAATTTGTGGGTCTATTTAAGTCTTCCTCCTTAAGCTTCGTCGGCTCGTCTGCTCCAGTGCCGGCAACCACCGAATCCACGAATCCTGATCCCCATTCCCGCAACCCCTTCTTGAAAAATATGACATCACGGAAAAGCTTCGTGATGGCCCGTACGGTGGCCGCGTCCTCCCCGAGCGCTGGCGCCTGCGCCAAGAGCGTGGCCGCCTACGCGAGAGTGCCACTGCGTCTGCATTGAGCGCGGCCACATCGGCCGAGAGGGCATCAGCGGTAGGCAATAGGGCAGCCGCAGCAGTCGAGACAGCTGAAGCCGCTGCTGTGACAGCGGCTGGAAATGCCGAGATTGCTTGAGCTGTCGTTCGTGCCGCCGATGTCGCCCTGGCCCAGGTCGAGGCCATCCATGCCAAAATCGAGGACGCACATGCCAAGATATTCCAGGCCACCTTGGAATCCAGCATACAACCTACGTCCGAAAAGGCGGGTGTGGCCATGGAGCACCTGCTTCATCATGAGATCGTCGAGCGAGAGTTGGAGATGGAGGAGGCGGCAGAGATCGAGGAGTGCCGGGAGGAGGAGTTGCACGTGGCCTAGGTCGAGGTAGAGAAGAGTATGTCCATCGACAAATCGGCGGTGGATTACCAACGTGAGCTCTGGCGTAGCCACTACTACGAGTACTACAACCTTGAATGCGGCACCGAGGACGAGGATGAGGATGAGGATGCGGTCGACTTTAGCAGGGGGTGCGCAGAGTCCACCAACGGAGGCATGTCACAAGGACAAGTCATCAATGTCTCATTTGACACCGGCGATGCATAGGCCGGCACGGCGGTGGCTTTGTTAAAATTATGCGTACTTAGCCGTTGTTTTTAAGGCTGGTCTTTTGTTAGAACAATGTTTAGGTCAACTAGCTCTATTTAATTACTAGAATTGCTCAATTCAGTAAGTAAGGTATTTGTGTTGTATGCTCTTTTGTGTTCCCAAATTAGCAAGTGATGTTAAATTATGCAATGACGTGGATGAGGAAACTACCTAGCGAAATTTCCACCAAAATTGGAATTATCAAACTCACCCCATGCGCATAAAGAAGAAGAATTGTTTGTGATGCACACAATCATTCAAAGTGAATGGTGCCCGGCGGCACCACGCGCAAAGTTTCCCTCTACATTTTGATAATTTTGGCCTATGGCCGAAATATCTACCCCCGCCCCTCTTCCCCACCCCCTTTTCTCCCTGACCACAAGTCACATTTCCCCTGTTTCCTCCTTCCTTACTTCGGAAGCTATAGCCGCTTCCTCACTTGCTTCCTCGCTCTCGTCGTCTCGCATCCTACCGCCGGGGTCGCCATGGTATTCTTCAATGACCTCTCCAGCAGTTCCTCCTCCTCCGACGAATTTTTTAGCACCCGTGTGTGCCTCTCTTCTTTCTCTTGCGTTATGACTTGGAATGAAGGACTTTAACTCGGAGATTGATTTGAGTCACTACTTCCTCCTGTATCTCCCTAGGACCATCAGTTGCAACGAATGGAGCAGGGTGGCTAAAGATCTGCCTGCTCGTTGTCAGCATCAATCTCCATGCATGAAGCTAGTTGCATTTGAATCTTTGAACAATGGGAGGAAGTTTCTGGCATGTGCAGAGAAGGCTCACCCCACTTACGTTGTTGCAAATCATTTGTTAGATGTGATTCAGACATTCTCACTCTGTTATGTTATTGTGGATATTAAGACAGTGTCACAACTTGTACCTAGTATCTAAAAATGTTGCCATCTCATCGGCGGTGCCATTAGAAAAATATTTGGCACTGCTTCAGCAGTTTGTGCAGCCAACTTTGGTCCACACATGCGAGGAGACAAGCAGTAAAATACTAAATCTTTATGGCAGGAAGGAACTGGGCATCGGAGCAACTAGGTGCTCTGGAGTCCGGGTCCCTGATTTTTTTCTGTTGCATTGGCTCGCCAGTGCAGGGCACCGGTGCCAAATGTAGCAACATTTGTCTTTACACCAGTTTTGGCATACACATTGGATGGCCTTAGTGCTATTAGTCTTATGTTACTAAATTTGTGCATGTACACACCTGTTAGTATCAATTTGCTTTCATCCAAACAATGTCACTATGTTGTTGCCGTTATTTTTAGCTTCCTCATAAAATGTTCAATTTGTTATTTATAGTACATGACTAAGAACTTGTAGCATTGTTGTAGTTAATTATAGCTTTTGATGTTTCAGAATTTGGTTGTTGTCTCAGTAGCAATTAATTCATTTGCACATTGATCTTTTTGAGAAGATATGTCATAACACTACAAAAAAATACACATCCATGATGATACATGTTTGTCACAGTAGGTCACGTTTTTGTCATGCATGTACATCCATGACGATTTTATGACAAAATCAAGATAGTCATAGATGTGATGTCATAGAAGTGTTCCATGACATTACCAAAAGTATCCTTACGGAAGTGTCCACTTCCATGACGATAAATCACGCGTCATAGAAGTCCTTTTGTCAAGGGTGCCCGACACGTGGCATCCACCATAACGGGTAGCTGTTAAGCTATCGGGTTCCGGTTTGGATCCGATAACCCGTTAACAACCCGGACCAATGCTGATTTTCCATGTGTAAAATTCTCATTCACTGACGATCCACGTGTCGGCTCAGGATTGGGACAGATGTCAACTGTCCATTTGATAAGAATCGCCAATGAAACATTGACTCGTGGGACGGCCCAATAGAGGCCCATATAGGTTTAAAAGCCGGCCCAGGAGCACGCCCACAAGATTTCGTCAGATCTAATGGGTCGGCCCGTTAACAGCCTAACATTTTGTGGACCAAATTATAGCCCACATCAGACACGGGCCGTTAAATTACTGCAATATTCTAGGCCAGTTTACGGCCCATATCAGATCCTGCCCGTTAATAGCCGGCAATAGTTTGGGCCAAATTACGGTCCATACCTGATCTGACCAATTAACTGACTTTCATTTCCTGGGCCAAATTACGGCCCATAACAGCTACGACCCTTTAACAGCTACTGTATCATTAGGCCCATTGGGGGCCTAAGTTTCTCTTCGGCCTCTTAATGGCCCGTTTAACAGTTCGGCCTGCTATTAGTTCTGGCCTGTCAACGGCCCTATCTACAAATGGGCCTCTTTCGATCTGGTTTCAATTTCAGCCATTTAAAGGCTGAGTTGCACTTGGGCCTAATTATGGTCCGTAGTTACTTTCAACCTCTTAATGGCTCATAGTCTTCATGGATACATTCTAGCCCAAACTACCTATCAGCCCGTTAAAGGCCCTTGAGAGTGTTGGGCCTAATTATGGCCCATTATACATCCGGCCTGCCACCCGCCCGTCATGTAATTGGGTCAGCCAAGGCCCAAAAATATTTCAGCCTGTTAATGGCCCGTCAGCTGAATGGGCCAATAATGGGCCGATTTATATTACAGCATGCTGTCAGCCCGTGATTTGTTGGCCACAATGAAGGCTGAATCTATGTTTCAACATGTTAACATACTATTTAATTTTCTGGCCAATTAAGGCAAGCGGTTTACTCGGCCTTTTAAAGGCCCGAGACTAATAGTAGGCCAGATTAAGACTAGACCTGACTAATGGCCCAAGATGATTGTAGGCCCACGGTTCGACCCATACTAGCGGTTGGCCACCGGCCAGTTTTAGTACAGAAATTATTATTTTATAAACCTATATTGGTACATTGCGCACAGTTTGAAGATTATTACCTTTTCCCAGAGCGACGACAGCATAAACAACAAATAAATTACAACATCGTGATGAAGAATAAACCTAGACTATACAATAAAGAAATTGCAGCATATTACATCCCCTGGGCATCAAAGCTTACAGCCAGCGATAATAGAGGCAACCAGACAGTAAATTCCATAAACTGGGCAGGTCGCCACCAGTGGAAGTAAACAGGCTGACAAAATAATAGACATAAGCGAGAGCACTTCAACACAGTTCAAGAAAGGTTAGCCTGGCCGAGGAGCTGCAGCGCAAGCAGCTTAGCAACTTGATGAGACTGCGCTTCTTTGACGCTTATATCCACTAACTTAAGCTGCATGCACCAATAGACGTCATGTACTTATGGTTAATCTTGCATAGAGATTGGATTTCCAATCAGATTTGAGCAGAAGCATGTCTTTCTGCTTGAATTTCATACTGAAGAAGTCCAAAAGATTCAAGCGGCGACTTCATCGAGCTTGTGTCACTAAGTAAGTTCGACACTACATCAAGATATGACTTTGTGGTTGTATACCTAACCTCAAGATGGGTTGCCTTCTGCTCTGGGATATATGTTAGAGGGACAAACAATGGGTTCGTCTCACTATCATTGTGGCAGTTCTTCCTAGCGGCAGTGCTATCACCCTGAAAGAGAAACAAGTAAGTAGATAACAGGTTTTGCACTTATAAGCATTAACGCTGTCAATTCATCTCATTTATTTGTCAGAAATAAATAGACACGGTTTAAAATAGCATTAACATAATAGGCATTGTACATAGTTAAGACGACAGGAAATGGCATTGTGCAGGAGCGGCCAGCTTCACCAGACCACTAGATTACATATCAAGAACACAGGCATACATGTAGTTCTAAACAACGTATAAGCATGAATGTTGAGTGTATTGTCAATTTATACCATTTCAGATTGGTAAATAAAGAGACATGATTTAAATAACATTAATATAATATGGCATTGTTCATAGTTGAGACATAGCAGGATATGACATTGTGTTGTTGTTGGTAGTTTCACCACACCACTGGATTACAAATCAAGAACACAAGCATACACATAGTGGTAAAGAAGATAGCTTGCTATGTTTAGTTTAATTTGCATGGTACGAATAAGGAACTAGGTTGTACAGCTAAAGACTAAAATTGAGAATGACAAACTTATGTTTATGTACTTCTTCTTTATAAACTTTGAACAAGCAATTTGATGTAGACGACAAAAATAAACAACATTTGCACTCATAGCTATCCAAATATACACAACAAAATTTGAAGGCTCGAGGAGGACAAACTTACATTAGTAGTGAAGACAGGCTCTATAAAGCCCTTGTCTATATTGATGGGGGGCAATTCAAGAAGTTTACTTCACACTCTTATTCAAGAGCATTGCCTTTATTCTACATTTTGTTAAGATTAAATATAGATGTGAAAATATAGGAACAAATGGTGATTATTTAACTTAAGATGCAGCGTACATATGTAAATACAACATACATGCAAAAGGCACTGACAACAGCAATGCGGAGCTAAAATTCTTCAGTAACATTGATTTTATTCAATATTTTGGCAAGAGTAAATGTAGATCTGATGTGTAAAAAATGGAGGGCAAGGGAACATAAGCTGCAATGTGTACATGAAGAACTAGCTAACAAATATAAGTCCAGTGATGAAGGACAGGAGATACTTACAAGAACAATGCAAAACTAAATTTCTTCATAAGCATTGGGTTTATTCTACATTAATTTAAGCATTCATATAGATCTGATAATTTTAAGCAAACAGTGCATAAGGAAGCTATAATGCACAATGATGTCACAAAATCCACCAGATATGAATGTAAGGACAACGATAGGACACTAGGTACTCACAAGAGCAAAGCAGTGCTACCTCTTGAGCTTGTGTTGGTTTTCCCTTGAAGAGGAAAGGGTGATGCAGCAAAGTAGCATAAGTATTTCCCTCGGTTTTTAGAACCAAGATATCAATCCAGTAGGAGATGACACACAAGTCACCAAATACCTGCACAAACAATCAAGAACTTGCAACCAACGCGATAAAGGGGTTGTCAATCCCTTCACGTTCACTCACAAAAGTGATATCTAATAGAGATAGATAAACAATAAAGTAAATATTTTTGGTGTTTTTGGTTTATAGATTGGAAAGTAAAGATTGAAAAATAGTAGATCGGAAACTTGCAAAGTGTAAACAAGATTCAATAATATGGAAAGGAGACTCTGGGGCCATAGGTATCACTAGTGGCTTCTCTCGAGATAGCATATATTGCGATGGGTGAACAAATTACTACCGAGAAATTGATATAAAAGTGCATAATTATGATGACATCTAAGGCAATGATCGTGAACATAGGCATCACGTCTGTGTCAAGTAGACCGACTCCTGCCTGCATCTACTACTATTAGTCCACACATCGACCGCTATCCAGCATGCATCTAGAGTATTAAGTTCATAAGAACGGAGTAATGCATTAAGCAAGATGACATGATGTAGAGGAATTAACTCAAGCAATATGATGAAAACCCCATCTTTTTATCCTCGATGGCAACAATAAAATACGTGCCTAGCTGCCCCTACTATCACTGGGAAAGGACACCGCAAGATTGAACCCAAAGCTAAGCACTTCTCTCATGGCAAGAGAGATCAATCTAGTAGGCCAAACTAAACCGATAATTCGAAGATTCTTGCAAAGATATCAATTCATGCATATACGAAGTAAGAGAAGTACCAAATAATATTCATAGATAATCTTGATCATAAATCCACAATTCATCAGATCTCGGCAAACACACCGCAAAAGAGTATTACATCGAATAGATCTCCAAGAACATCGAGGAGGACTTTGTATTGAGAATCAAAGAGAGAGAAGAAGCCATCTAGCTAATAACTATGGACCCAAAGGTTTGTGGTAAACTACTCACGCTTCATCGGAGAGGTAATGGTGTTGATGTAGAAGCCCTCCGTAATCGAATCCCCCTCCGGTAGATCGCCGGAAAAGGCCCCAAGATGGGATCTCATGGGTATAGAAGGTTGCGGCGGTGGAAAAGTGGTTTCGTGGCTCCCCCTGATGTTTTAGGGTATAAGAGTATATATAGGCGAAAGAACTAGGTTGGTGGAGCTACGAGGGGGCCACGAGAGTGGGGGCACGCCTACCCCCCTGGACGCGCCCTCCTGCCTCGTGGCCTTGTCGTTACGTCTCCAACTTCATCTCCAGGTCTTCTGGTTTGCTCTCAGTCCAAGAAAGATCATCGCAAAGGTTTCATTCCATTTGGAATCCATTGGGTATTCCTTTTCTGCAAAACTCTAAAATAGGCAAAAAAACAGAAACTAGCACTAGGCCTTCGGTTAATAGGTTAGTCCCAAAAATAATATAAAAGAGCATATTAAAGCCCATTAAACATCCAAAATAGAAATATAATAGCATGGAACAATCAAAAATTATAGATGCATTGGAGACGTATCAAGCATCCCCAAGCTTAATTCCTGCTCGTCCTCGAGTAGGTAAATGATAAAAATAGAATTTTTGATGTGGAATGCTACCTAACATATTTATCAATGTAATTTTCTTTATTGTGGCATGAATGTTCAGATCCGAAAGATTCAAGACAAAAGTTTCATATTGACATAAAAATAATGATACTTCAAGCAGACTAACAAAGCAATCATGTCTTCTCAAAATAACATGGCCAAAGAAAGCTATCCTACAAAATCATATAGTTTGGTTATGCTCTATGTTCATCACACTAAGTATTTAATCATGCACAACCCCGATGACAAGCCAAGCAATTGTTTCATGCTTTTGATGTTCTCAAACTTTTTCAATCTTCACGCAATACATGAGCGTGAGCCATGGACATAGCAATATAGCTGGAATAGAATGGTGGTTGTGGAGAAGACAAAAAGGAGAAGATAGTCTCACATCAACTAGGTGTATCAACGGGCTATGGAGATGCCCATCAATAGATATCAATGTGAGTGAGTAGGGATTTCCATCCAACGGATGCACTAGAGCTATAAGTGTATGAAAGCTCAAAAAGAAACTAAGTGGGTGTGCATCCAACTTGCTTGCTCATGAAGACCTAGGGCACTTTTGAGGAAGCCCATCATTGGAATATACAAGCCAAGTTCTATAATGAAAAATTCCCACTAGTATATGAAAGTGACAACATAGGAGACTCTCTATCATGAAGATCATGGTGCTACTTTGAAGCACAAGTGTGGAAAAAGGATAGTAGCATTTCCCCTTCTCTATTTTTCTCTCATTTTTTTATTTGGGCCTTTTCTCTTTTTTTATGGCCTCTTTTTTTTCGTCCAGAGTCTCATCCCGACTTGTGGGGGAATCATAGTCTCCATCATCCTTTCCTCACTGGGACAATGCTCTAATAATGAAGACCATCACACTTTTATTTACTTACAACTCAAGAATTACAACCCAATACTTAGAACAAAATATGACTCTATATGAATGCCTCCGGCGGTGTATCGGGATGTGCAATGATTCAAGAGTGACATGTATGAAGAATTATGAATGGTGGTGTTGCCACAAGTACGATGTCAACTACATGAGCAAGCAAAGCAATATGATAATGATGGAGCGTGTCATACTAAACATAATGGTGGAAAGTTGCATGGCAATATATCTTGGAATAGCTATGAAGATGCCATAATAGGTAGGTATGGTGGCTGTTTTGAGGAAGGTATAAGGTGGGTGTATGGTACCGGCGAAAGTGACGCGGTACTAGAGAGGCTAGCAATGGTGGAAGGGTGAGAGTGTGTATAATCCATGGACTCAACATTAGTCATAAAAAACTCACATACTTATTGAAAAAATCTATTAGTTATCGAAACGAAGTACTACACATATTCTCCTAGGGGGATAGATTGGTAGGAAAATACCATCGCTCAACCCCGACCGCCACTCATTAGGAAGACAATCAATAAATAAATCATGCTCCAACTTCATCGCATAACGGTTCACCATACGTGCATGCTACGGGTATCACAAACTTCAACACAAGTATCTCTCAAATTCACAACTAGCATGACTCTAATACACCATCTTCATATTTCAAAACAATCATAAAGAATCAAACTTCTCATAGTATTCAATGCACTTTATATGAAAGTTTTTATTATACCCATCTTGGATGCCCATCATGTTATGACTAATTTTATAACCAAAGCAAATTACCATGCTGTTCTAAAAGACTCCCAAAATAATATAAGTGAAGCATGAGAGATCAACAGTTTCTATAAAATAAAACCACCGCCGTGCTCTAAAAAGATATAAGTGAAGCACTAGAGCAATACTGTCTAGCTCAAAAGATATAAGTGAAGCACATAGAGTATTCTATCACGATTCATGTGTGTCTCTCCCAAAAGGTGTGTACAGCAAGTATTATTGTGGTAAATTTAAAAGCAAAGACTCAAATCATACAAGACGCTCCAAGCAAAACACATATCATGTGGTGAAAAAAAATATAGCCTCAAGTAAAGTTACCGATAGACGAAGACAAAAGAGGGGATGGCTTCCGGGCATCCCCAAGCTTAGACTTTTGGTTGTCCTTGAATTTTACCTTGGGTTGACTTGGGCATCCCCAATCTTAGGCTCTTTCCACTCCTTATTCCAAGGTCCATCAAATCCTTACCCAAAACTTGAAAACTTCACAACACAAAACTTCAACAGAAAATCTCATGAGCTCCGTTAGTATAAGAAAATAAACCACCACTTTAAGGTACTATAATGAACTAATTCTTTATTTATATTTTTTTAAACCTACTTTATTCCAACTTCTCTATGGTTCATACCCCCCGATACTACTCATGGATCAATCAAAATAAGCAAACAACACTCAAAAAATAGAATCTGTCAAAAACAGAACAGACTGTATCAATCTATAACTTTCGAATACTTCTGTAACTCCAAAAATTCTGAAATAAAGTGTTGGACGTGAGTAATTTTTCTACTAATCCTCTGCAAAAATAATCAACCTAAAATCACTCTTCTATAAAAAAATAACAGTTATTCTCGTGAGCGCAAAAGTTTCTGTTTTTTACAGCAAGATCGCAAAGACTTCACCAAAGTTTTCCCAAAGGTTCTACTTGGCAAAAACACTAACAAAAACATAAAAACACATCTAAAAAGAATCTAGATGAATTATTTATTACTAAACAGGAGCAAAAAGTAAAGAACAAAAATAAAATTGGGTTGCCTCCCAACAAGCGCTATCGTTTAACGCCCCTAGCTAGGCATAGAAACACAAATAGATCTAGGTATTGCCATCTTTGGTATGCAATCCATAAGTGTCTCTCATAATATATTCATAAGGAAATTTAATTTTCTTCCTAGGAAAGTGTTCCACGCCCTTCGTTTACGGAAACTGGAATCTAATATTTCCTTCTTTCATATCAATAATTGCACCAATCGTTCTAAGGAAAGGTCTACCAAGAGCAATAGGACATGTAGGATTGCAATCTATATCAAGAACAATGAAATCTATGGGCACATAATTCCTATTTGAAAGAATAATAACATCATTAATCCTTCCCATAGGTTTCTTAATGGTGGAATCCCCAAGATGCAAATTTAACGAATAATCATCAAATTCACGGAAACCTTGCACATCACACAAAGTTTTTGGAATCTTGGAAACACCAGCACCCAAATCACACAAAGCATAGCATTACTATTCTTTAATCTTAATCTTAATAGTAGGTTCCCACTCATCATAAAGTTTTCTAGGTATAGAAACTTCTAGTTCAAGCTTTTCTTCAAAAGATTGCATCAAAGCATCAACGATATGTCTAGTAAAAGCTTTATTTTGATTATAAGCATGAGGAGAATTTAACACAGATTGCAACAAGGAAATACAATCTATCAAAGAGAAATTATCATAATTAAATTCCTTGAAACCCAAAATAGTGGGTTCATTGCTACTTCAAGTTTTGACGTCTTCAATCCCACATTTATCAATTTTTGCATCTATATCTAAAAACTCCAAATCAATGGGACGCCTTTTTGTTAAAGTTGGCTCATCTCCAGTCCCATCTTTATCAAGATTCATATTGGAAAACAAAGATTTACTAGGAGTCACATCAATCACTTTTAGATCTTCATCATTATTATCATGAAAACTAGAATACGCTTTCACAAAGCAATCTTTTTTAGCACGCATCCTAGCGGTTCTTTCTTTGCGCTCATCAATGGAAATTCTCGATGCTTTGAAAGACTCATTGATATCATGCTTAGGTGTAATAGATCTTAGGTTTCAAAGAATCAACATCAAGAGAAATTCTATCCACATTCCTAGCCAATTCATCAACCTTAAGCAATTTCCTTCAATAAGCATTAAAATTGTCTTGTGTACTCATAAATTCTTTAATACTATTCTCAAAATAAGAGGGCAACTTATTAAAATTTCCATAAGATTTGTTGTAGGAATTACAATAATTATTAGAGGAATTACTAGGAAATGGCCTATGATTAAAATTTCCTCTATACGCGTTGTTACCAAAATTGTTCCTTCCAACAAAATTCACACCCATAGATTCATTATTATTCTCAATCAAAGCGGAAAAAGGCATATCATTAGGATGAGAAGAAACACTTTTATTAGCAAATAATTTCATAAGTTAATCCATCTTTCCACTCAAAACATTAATCGCTTCAATCGCATGAACTTTTTTACTAGTGGATCTTTCCGTGTGCCATTGAGAATAATTAACCATAATATTATCTAGGAGCTTAGTAGCCTCTCCTAAAGTGATTTCCATAAAATTGCCTCCCGTTGACGAATCTAAAAGATTTCTAGAAGCAAAATTCAATCTAGCATAATTTTTTTGTATAATCATCCACAAGTTCAAACCATGTGTAGGGCAATTACGTATCATTAATTTCATCCTCTCCCAAGATTGTGCAACATGCTCATGATCAAGTTGCTTGAAATTCATAATATCATTCCTAAGGGAGATGATCTTAGCGGGAGGAAAATACTTAGAGATAAAAGCATATTTTCACTTATTCCATGAATCAATACTATTTTTAGGCAAAGATGAGAACCAAGTTTTAGCACGATCTCGAAGCGAAAACGTAAATAGCTTCAATTTAGCAATATCATTATCCACATCTTTATTCTTTTGCATATGGCACAAATCAACGAAATTGTTTAGATGGGATGCGACATCTTCACTAGGAAGGCCAGAAAATTGATCTTTCATAACAAGATTCAACAAAGCAGCATGAATTTCACAAGATTCAGCATTAGTAGTAGGAGCAATTGGAGTGCTAATAAAATCATTGTTGTTGGTGTTGGACAAGTCACACAATTTAGTATTATCTAGAACCATCGTGACAAGCAATCAATCCGACACACAAGTACACAAGAAGCAAGCGAAAAGAGACGAATGGAAGAGGGGCAAAGAAAAGGCAAACATTTTCGAAAATCCTTTTAGAAGTGGGGGAGAGGAAAACGAGAGGCGAATGGCGAATAATGTAATTCAAGGGAGAAGAGTTTATGGTGGGTACTTGGTATGGCTTGACTTGACGAAGATCTCCCCGACAACGGTGCCATAAATAGGCAAGTTGATGGGAGATCAAATCTTGTCTTGACTTGCCGTAAACCTCCTCGCAACGGCGCAAGAAATCCTTCTTGCTACCTCTTGAGCTTGCGTTGGTTTTCCCTTGAAGAGGAAAGGGTGATGCAGCAAAGTAGCGTAAGTATTTCCCTTAGTTTTTAGAACCAAGGTATCAATCCAGTAGGAGATAACGCACAAGTCACCGAATACCTGCACAAACAATCAAGACCTTGCAACCAACGCGATAAAGGGGTTGTCAATCCCTTCACTGTCACTCGCAAAAGTGAGATCTGATAGAGATAGTTAAATGGTAAAGTAATTATTTTTGGTATTTTTGTTTTATAGATTGGAAAGTAAAGATTGCAATCCCAGGGGGGTAGGCGCGCCCCCACCCTTGTGGGCCCCTCGTAGCTCCACCGGCGTACTTCTTTCGCATATATATACTTTTATACCCTAGAAACATCAGGGGGACCAACGAAACCACTTTTCCACCGCCGCAACCTTCTGTACCCCGTCTTGGGGCCTTTTCCGGTGATCTGCCGGAGGGGGAAGCGATCCGAGAGGGATTCTACATCAACACCATTGCCTCTCCAATGAAGCGTGAGTAGTTTACCATAGTCCTTTGGGTCCACAATTATTAGCTAGATGGCTTCTTGTTTCTCTTTGATTCTCAATACAATGTCCTCGATGTTCTTGGAGGTCTATTCGATGTAATATTCTTTTGCGGTGTGTTTGCCGAGATCCGATGAATTGTGGATTTATGAACTTGATTATCTATGAATATTATTTGGTTCTTCTCTGAATTCTTATATGCATCGTTTGATATCTTTGCAAGTCTCTTCAAATTATCGATTTAGTTCGGCCTACTAGATTGATCTTTCTTGCAATGGGAGAAGTGCTTAGCTTTGGGTTCAATCTTGCGGTGTCCTTTCCCAGTGATAGTAGGGGCAGCAAGGCACGTATTGTATTGCTGCCATTGAGGATAAAAAGATGGGGTTTATATCATATTGCATGAGCTTATCCCTCTACATCATGTCATCTTGCTTAATGTGTTACTCCATTCTTATGAACTTAACACTCTAGATGCATGCTGTATAGCGGTCGATGTGTGGAGTAATAATAGTGGATGCATAATTGTTTCGTTCTACTTGACACAGATGTGATGCCTATGTTCATGATCATTGCCTTAGATGTCATCATAATTATGCACTTTTCTATCAATTGCTCGGCAGTAATTTGTTCATCCACCTTAATACATGCTATCTTGAGAGAAGCCACTAGTGAAACCTATGGCCCCCGGGTCTCTTTTCTATCATATTACATCTGTTTTATTTACATCGCATCTTGTTTACTATTTTGCAATCTTTACTTTCCAATCTATACAACAAAAATACCAAAAATATTTACTTTACTATCTCTATTAGATCTCACTTTTGCGAGTGACCGTGAAGGGATTGACAACCCCATTATCGCATTGGTTGCAAGGTTCTTGATTGTTTGTGCAGGTGCTAGGTGATTTGTGTGTCGTCTCCTACTGGATTGATACCTTGGTTCTTAAAACTAAGGGAAATACTTACGCTACTTTGCTGTATCACCCTTTCCTCTTCAAGGGAAAACCAACCCATGCTCAAGAGGTAGCAAGAAGGATTTCTGGTGCCGTTGCCGGGGAGACTTACGCCATGTCAAGACAAGATTTTATCTCCCATCAACTTGCCAATTTCTTGCACCGTTGCCAGGGAGATCTATGCCAAGTCAAGCAATACCAAGTACCCATCATAAACTCTTCTCCCTCGCATTACATTATTTGCCATTTTCCTCCCTTTTTCCTCTCCCCCACTTCTAAAACGATTTTTCAAAACCGTTGCCTTTTCTTCGCCCCTCTTCCGTTCGATCTTTTGTTTGCTTGTGTTACCATGTACCTTCTTTTTGCTTGCCTCTTCGCTTGCTAAAAAAGTTTATGGATCCTCATCCACTTGCCAATATTTTTAAGAGATCCAATTATGATGAACCAATTGCTAGTGAGTTTTGTGCACTAGATTATCATTGTGATGACGAAATTTATGAAGAGATTCACGATAGCTCCTTGAATAAAAAGCATGATTGCAATGATTTTACTATAAATTCTTTTGATGTCAATTTTCCTAATGATATGCAAAACCCTAAGCTTGGGGATGGTAGTTTTGCAATGTCCACTATTTGTTGCAATGATCATGATTGGGGTGATTATTCTTATGATCCTGAAAATTTATTTAAGCCCCATGATGAATATGAGATTGATAATAGTGTTTGCAATATTATTGAAAGTGGGTTCAAAAGAGTGTCAACTTTAGATCCCACATATTTGGAGAATATTCAATCTTATGAAATTATTGATAAAAGTGGTTTGGAGAGGTCATGATTTTAGTTAATGTTAATCCCACCATTTTGGAAGAGTGTCAAGTTCGCATGCATGTGGATTATGTTGAAAATATTTTATGTGATAGCTATTTCGTTGAATTTTCTTATGATCCCACATGTAATTATTATGATATAGGAAAATATGGTTGTAGAAAATTTCATGTTACTAAATTACATCTCCTTATGTTGAGATTGCTATTGTTTCTTTCCACTTCCTTGCATATGCTAGTTTTTGCTTGCTATGAAAATTTGTTTGACTATAAGATACCTATGAATAAGAAGTATCTTAGACTTAGATGTGTTTTTCATGTGTTTTATGATGCTCTCTTTGAGGTTCAATTCTTGTCTTTCATGTGAGCATCATCGAAATCTCAATGCCTAGCTAGGGGTGTTAAACGATAGCGCTTGTTGGGAGGCCACCCAATTTTATTTTTGTTCTTTACTTTTTGCTCCTTTTAGTAATAAATATTTCATATAGCTTATTCTTAGATGTGTTTTATGTTTAATTAGTGTTTGTGCCAAGTAGAATCTTTGGGAAGACTTGGGTGAAATCTTTGCGATCTTGCTGTAAAAAACAGAAACTTTTGCGCTCACGAGAATAGCTGTCATTTTTTACTAGAGAGAGATTTTAGGTTGATTAATTTTTTAGATGATTAATGGACAAATTCCGCACGTCCACCAATTTATTTCAGAATTTTTAGAGTTACATAAGTATTCTAAAGTTACAGATTGCTACAGACTGTTCTGTTTTTGACAAATTCTGTTTTTCGTGTGTTGTTTGCTTATTTTGATGAATCTATGAGTAGTATCGGGGGGTATGAACCATAGAGAAGTTGCAATACATTAGGTTTAACACAAAGATAAATAAATAATTAGTTAATTACAGTACCTTAAAGTTGTGGTTTATTTTCTTATACTAACGGAGCTCATGAGATTTTCTATTAAAGTTTTGTGTTGTGAAGTTTTCAAGTTTTTAGGTAAAGATTTGATGGGTCTTGGTATAAGGAGTTGCAAGAGCCTAAGCTTGGGGATGCACAAGGCACCCCAAGATAATTCAAGGACAATCAAAAGCCTAAGCTTGCGGATGCCCCGGAAGGCATCCCCTCTTTCATCTTCGTCTATCGGTAACTTTACTTGAGGCTATATTTTTATTCACCACATGTTATGTGTTTTGCTTGGAGCGTCTTATATGATTTGAGTCTTTGCTTTTTAGTTTACCATAATCATCGTTGCTGTACACACCTTTTGGGAGAGACACGCATGAATTGGAATTTATTATAATACTCTATGTGCTTCACTTATATTTTTTGAGCTAAATAATTTTGCTCTAGTGCTTCACTTACATGTTTTTACAGCACGGTGGTGGTTTTATTTTAAAGAAATTATTGATCTCTCATGCTTCACTTATATTATTTTGTGAGTCTTTCAGAATAGCATGGTAATTAGCTTTGGTTCTAAAATTTGTCCTAGTATGATGGGCATCCAAGATGGGTATAATAAAAACTTTCATATAAAGTGCATTGAATACTATGAGAAGCTTGATGCTTGATGATTTTTTTGAGATATGAGGATGGTGATATTAGAGACAAGCTAGTTGAGTAACTGTGAATTTGAGGAATACTTGTGTTTAATTTTGTGATTCCTGTAGCATGCACGTATGGTGAACCGTTATGTGATGAAGTTGGAGAATGATTTATTTATTGATTGCCTTCCTTATGTGTGGTGGTCGGGATTGCACGATGGTTAACTTCTACCAACCCTTCCCCTAGGAGCATGCGTGTAGTACTTTGTTTTTATTAAAGATTTTTGCAATAGGTATGTGAGTTCTTTATGACTAGTGTTGAGTCCATGGATTATACGCACCCTCACCCTTCCATCATTGCTACCCTCTCTAGTGCCGCACAACTTTTGCCGGTACCATAAACACACCTTATACCTTCGTCAAAACAGCCACCATACCTACCTATTATGGCATTTCCATAGCCATTCCGAGATAAATTGCCATGCAACTTTCCACCGTTCCGTTTATTATCACAAGCTACATCATTATCATATTTCTAGAATGATCATGTAGTTCACGTCGTATTTGTGGCAAAGCCACCGTTCATAATTTTTCATACATGTCACTCTTGAAACATTGCACATCCCGGTACACCGCCGGAGGCATTCACATAGAGTCATATTGTATTGAGTTGTAATCCTTGAGTTGTAAGTAAATAAAAGTGTGATGATCTTCATTATTAGAGCATTGTCCTAGTGAGGAAAGGATGATGGAGACTATGATTCCCCCACAAGTTGGGATGAGACTCCGGACTAAATTAAAAAAAAGGCCATAAAAAAAGAGAAAGGCCCAAATAAAAAAAAGAGAGAAAAAGAGAGAAGGGACAATGCTACTATCCTTTTAACACACTTGTGCTTCAAAGAAGTACCATGATATACATGATATAGAGTCTCCTATGTTGTCACTTTCATATAGTAGTGGGAATTTTTCATTATAGAACTTGCCTTGTATATTCCAATGATGGGCTTCCTCAAAAGTGTCCTAGGTCTTCGTGAGCAAGCAAGTTGGATGCACACCCACTTAGTTTCTTTTGTTGGGCTTTCGTAAACTTATAGCTCTAGTGCATCTGTTGCATGGCAATCCTACTCAATCACATTGATATCTATTGATGGGCATCTCCATAGCCTGTTGATACGCCTAGTTGATGTGAGACTATCTTATCCTTTTTGTTTTCTCCACAACCACCATTATGTTCCACCTATAGTGTTATATCCATGGCTCATGCTCATGTATTGCATGAAGATTGAAAAAGTTTGAAAATACTAAAGTATGAAACAATTGCTCGGCTGAAACCGGGGTTGTGCATGATTAAATACTTTGTGTGATGAAGATAGAGCATAGCCAGACTATATGATTTTGTAGGGATAACTTTCTTTGGCCATGTTATTTTGAGAAGACATGATTGCTTTGTTACTATGCTTGAAGTATTATTATTTTTATGTCAATATTAAACTTTTGTCTTGAATCTTTCGGATCTAAACATTCATGCCACAATAAATAAAATTACATTGAGAAATATGCTAGGTAGCATTCCGCATGAAAATATCTGTTTTTATCGTTTACCTACTCAAGGATGAGCAGGAATTAAGCTTGGGGATGGTTGATACGTCTCCAACGTATCTATAATTTTTGATTGTTCCATGATATTATATTATCTGTTTTGGATGTTTAATTAGCTTTAATATGCTCTATTATTTATTTTTGGGACTAACCTATTAACTGGAGGCCCAGTGCTAGTTTCTGTTTTGCCTATTTTAGTGTTTTGCAGAAAAAGAATATCAAACTTAGTCCAAACAGAATGAAACCTTCGCGAGGATCTTTCTTGGACCAAAAGCAATCCAGAACACTTGGAGTTGAAGTCTAGAACTCTACGAGAAGGCCACGAGGCAGGAGGGCGTGCCCAGGGTGGTAAGCGTGCCCCCCACTCTCATGGCCCCCTCGTAGCTCCACCGACGTACTTCTTTCGCCTATATATATTCTTATACCCTAGAAAGTTCAGGGGGAGCTTTGAAACCACTTTTCCACCACCTCAACCTTCTGTACCCGTGAGATCCCATCTTGGGGCCTTTCCGACGATCTGTCCGAGGGGGAATCGATCACAGAGGGCTTCTGCATCAACACCATTGCCTCTCTGATGAAGCGTGAGTAGTTTACCATACACCTTCGGGTCCATAGTTATTTGCTAGATGGCTTCTTCTCTCTCTTTGATTCTCAATACAAAGTTCTCCTCGATCTTCTTGGAGATCAATTTGATGTAATATTCTTTTGTGGTGTGTTTGTCGAGATCCAATGAATTCTGGATTTATGAACTTGATTATCTATAAATATTATTTGGTTCTTCTCTGAATTATTATATGCATGATTTGATATATTTGCAAGTCTCTTAGAATTATCAGTTTAGTTTGGCCTACTAGATTGATCTTTCTTGCAATGGGAGAAGTGCTTAGCTTTGGGATCAGTCTTGCGGTGTCCTTTCCCGGTGACAGTAGGGGCAGCAAGGCACGTATTGTATTGTTGCCATCGAGGATAAAAAGATGGGGTTTATATCATATTGCTTGATTTTATCCCTCTACATCATGTCATCTTGCTTAATGTGTTACTCCGTTCTTATCAACTTAATACTCTAGATGCATGATGGATAGAGGTCGATGTGTGGAGTAATAGTCGTAGATGCAGAATCGTTTCGGTCTACTTGACATGGACATGATGCCTATGTTCATGATCATTGCCTTAGATGTCATCATAATTATGAACTCTTCTGTCAATTGCTCAGTAGTAATTTGTTCACCCACCGTAATACATGCTATCTTGAGAGAAGCCGTGTCACGCCCAATATGCGACCCTATCCGAAAGGAACTTGATGGTCCCACCAAGGATAGAAGCGCATATTGGAGACGCTTTTGCAAGGTGGATATCATTACATCATACCATTACATAATAGTTGGGGATACATACAAGAGGCATACAATGCCACACGAATACAACATCATCATACATAAGAGGCATAATCGACTACGGATGAAACACAAACAGAAACTCAAACGACATCCACCCTGCTAGCCCAGGCTGCCGACCAGGAACCTATCCCCTGAACGACGAAGCAGAAGAAGAACTCCAAAACAAGTAAACATTGCTCTCGCATCATGGTCATTGCAATACCTGTACCTACAACTGTTGTTGTCGTAATCTGTGAGCCACAAGGACTCAGCAATCCCATTACCATGGGTATCAAGACTAGCAAAGCTTAATGGGTAAGGAAAGGATAAGTGGTGAGGTTGAAGTAGTGACTAAGTATGATATGGTGGCTAACATATGCAAATAAGAGCGAGAAAAGAAGCAACAGAACGGTTGAAAAGCTAGAAGTGATCAAGAAGTGATCCTGAAACTACTTACATTCATACATAACCCAAACCGTGTTAACCTTCCGGACTCCGCCTAGAAGAGACCATCACGGCTACACACGCGGTTGATGCTATTTAATTCGAATCTGGTGTCAAGTTCGGTACAACTGGACATTAACAAATTCCCATCTGCCACATAACCGCGGGTATGGCTTTCAAAAGTTTATACCCTGCAGGGGTGTCCCAACTTAGCCCATTATAAGCTCTCATGACCAACGATGGATATTCCTTCTCCCGGGAAGACCCGATCAATCTCGGAATCCCGGTTACAAGACATTTCGACAATGGTAAAATAAGACCAGCAAGACCGCTCGAATGTGCCGACAAATCCCCATAGGAGTTGCACATATCTCGTTCTCAGGGCACACTAGATGAGTCAAGCAATGAGTAAAACCAACCCTCAAGTTTCCCCGAGGTGGCCCTGCAGGCTACTCGGTTCAGACCAACACGTAGAGAAGCACTATCCGGGGGGGGGGGGCTTAAAGTAAAGATGACCCTCGGGTTAATTACTCCCAAGGGAAGGGTTATAGGTTGTTAGGCAAATGTAAAACCAAAGTTGGGCCTTGCTGGAGGAGTGTTATTCCAAGTGAACTGTCAAGGGGTTCCCATACACCCGGCCGTGTAAGTAACGCAAAATCAAGGAACATAACACCGGTATGACGGAACTAAGGCGAAAAGGGTGGAAGAAAACACCAGGCATAAAGCCGAGCCTTCCACCCTTTACCAAGTATATAGATGCATTAATTAAATAAGAGATATTGTGATATCCCAACACAATCCTGTCCATCATGGAGCGATCTTCGACTTCACCTGCAACTAACAACGCTATAAGAGGGGCTGAGCAAAGCGGTAACATAGCCAAGCAACGGTTTGCTAGGAAGGGTGAAAAAGGTTAGAGGACGACATGGCAATTTGGGAGGCTTCATAAACAAAAGATAGGTAGCGCAGCATAGCGATAGAACGAAGCAACTAGCATAGCAATGATAGTAGTGAGATCCAGGGTGACGGTCATCTTGCCTGAAAGAAGAACAAGTCCATGAAGAAGATGAACAGGCGAAGACGAACCAAGCGTAGACGAATGAATCCTCACGATCGTAACGAAACAGGAACTATCGAGAAGAAGCACAACCGGAAAGAAGCAAACAACATGGTAAACACACAACACATAAACGTGACATGATGCACATCCAAGCATGATGCATGACAAGGCTATATGACGCTACTCATGGCAAGAGATGATTCAAACAAGAGCAACAATCAAAGCAAGTTTAAATGAGGCCCGAAACAACATATAACAAATCTTATAAGTCGTCATATGCAAATTTCGAAATTGATCCAAAACTGAATAAACCTTATGTTCAAGTTGTTAAACAGCAAGTTAAAATGCACCAAGATGATCTACACGAAATTCTAGTCAAGTTACATATAAAGTTCATTTAGTTCGGAGCTACGGTCTAGAAGATATGAGCGAAACAAGCTAAACATGGCATTGATGCAAAATGCATTCAAACATCAAGCAAACACTCTCAAAACATGTATGCAACATGATAAGATGAAACTACATGCAAAATCAAGAAAGTTTCATATAGAGCATGCTCAAAACAGAGCAACGGTGCAACACATACACTCCAAACAAGTTATAACAACAATCTGCCCAAAACAGTAAGTAGGCACTTTGCAAACATGAAAACAACATGCTACAGGAATATTATGAGCACAAACTTGACATGCACTTCATTTACAGATAACATACTTCAAATATCATTAAAGGTTCAGGTTCTTAGGCATCAAGATTAAACCAATATGATCAATGCAAAATGAAACTTTATAACATAGCAGCATATGCATGAGCAGAGTTAATAGGATGGCAACTTGAGAACAATAAAGAGACAAGCTACAGCAAGTAGACATATCAAGCAAGGGCATGGCATCAAAGTACACATAACAAAGAGCAAATGACATCATGGCATCATAAACATGTGGCTCATGGATTAGTGGGAACCAACAAGACAAGATTGAAAACAGTTTCAACAAGTGTAAAACAGCAACATTATGATGGCATGTTTGCAAGCATGGAACAGAGGCATATTACATCAACAAATAGCAAACATGGCAGGAAACCAAAGTACTCATAGCATACTTAAAACATGTAATTAGAGCATCTCCATAATATGGATCGATCACTCAATAACAAGCTCACAACAAGGCATCATGAAGTTAACAGGAATCTGGAACATTATATAAGCATGTTCATGACAATTAAAAAATATGCTACAAAACATATATGAGGCATCAAAAGGCATGTCATGGTAGAGCATAACATATAGAACAAAACATGGCAACTAAGCCTTCCCATAATATGCACGGATTAATTGGTAGGATCAAGCAAACATGGCAACATGACATAATAGTTTCAGCATTGACAGAAAGTTAACAGCAAGTAGCCCACTTCACAAGCTTGATGCACTCGCTTCATGGTATACAAAAATACATGGATTGCACCCTCTAAAGATGGCATAAATAGACTCCTAAAACATATAGACAGAATGCTCATAGGATGCACACACAAAATGCAACAAAAATGACAAATCAGCGAGTTACAGTAGTTTTCAGTAGTTTTTTGAGGAACTGGGACAGTGGGAGAGTCTCCCACTGTCATATATATTAATAATTATAGCACAATTACAAGGAGTTGTTACATCATGTACATGTCTCTCCCCATCTCTCTTTGGAGTGAGGATATAAAAGATCTAAAGAGTACAATCAATCAGAGGGTAGGGAGTCTAAAAGCAAGAAGATGAACTCCTTGTTGTCTTTAACCCTATATTGGAGAAGACTAAACTCTTCTCTGAATCTGGCTAGCCAGGAGTGGTAAGAGGGGTTTATATTTCTGAAAAGTTTGTTGTTCCTTTCTTTCCAAATGCTCCAGGATACTTAAAGGATGATTTCCATGAAGAAAGGCCTACCCCAAATAATTTTAGCTTGCTCTAGCCAGGACAATCTAGTGGCCTGATCTCCAGGGTTTATCCCAAAGGTTCACCAGCAGTTTCTGCTAAATGGGCATGTTAGGATCAAGTGGTCAATGTCTTCTTCTTTTTGGCCACATAGTAGGTAGTTCAGGTTTGTATCAATGTTATAGTGTCTTCTCTTCAACATGTTTCTGGTGTTTAATCTGTTAGACAACATAAGCCATCGAAAGACCTTGAGTTTAGCAGAGACTTTTGATTTCCATAGCCAGTGGTAAGTTTTATGGGCCTTCATATCCCTGAAGCAGAATTTGTAGTATTTGCTTGCAGAGAAATCAGTTCCTTTCCAAGGGTAAGACCATATATCTTTTGCATTTTGGTTGTTGTCCAAAGTAATGTGGGCTACCAATCCTTGCATATCTTGCACTTCCTGCAATGCTTGTGAAGATAGTGGTAGAAAGAATGCTTGTTCCAAAGATTTTATGGTTAAGAAGTCTTGGAATGAGCAATCTTCATTTCTCGCATAAGAAAATGCTCTAGGATGTGTATCAGAAAGAACTTCATCCAACCATAGATCTTTCCACATGAGAACATTGTTTCCACAGTTCACTGTATCTTCGGAGATTCCTCTAAAAATAGGGGTAAGCCTGAGAATGTCCCTCCACCAGAATGATCCACATGGATCTGAGGCGTGTGGTATTTTGTTGGTATAGTATGTGGACTAGATCAATTCTACCCAAGGTAGGTCAAGACAGTTGTAAAACTTGTGTAAATATTTTAGAAGGAGAGCATCACTTTGCAGTTTAAGGTTAATGATTCCAAGCCCTCCACTCTGCTTTGGTCTTCAAACTCTATCCCAGGTCGCCAAAGAGTTGCATTTTTCACCCTGTTCTGTCTTCTTTGTCCATAGGCATTTCCTTCTTAGTTTGTCTAGGAGCTCAAGGATTTTTGGAGGAAATCTTAGCATGCAGAGTGCAAAAATAACAAGTGAGGTGATGACCGTGTTTAGTAAGGAGAGTTTGGATCCATAGGACATCAGAGATAATGTAGAAGTGAGTCTTCTTTCCATATTGCAGACAATAGGCATTAGGTCCTGGACCGAAGGTTTTGAAGTACCAAGCGGTAATCCAAGGTATGTGAATGGCATCTTCCCAATTGTACATCCAAAGATTTCTGCAAGATCTTTACTTAGGGCATCACCACAGTTGATTGGAATTAAAGTTGATTTATGAAAGTTAATTTTGAGGCCAATGGAAGTTGCATAGTCCGTGAGAATGTTTTTCATTGTATGAGCTTGATCGTGGCAGGCAGGCATGATGATAATAGTGTCATCCGCGTATTGAATTACAGGGTAATCAATTTGGTTTTGCCGAGGGAAAGGTAAATGAAGTAGACCATGTCTGAAGGCATCATTAATGGCTGCTTGCAAGAGATCAGCCGCTAAAACAAAAATTAGGGGAGAGAGTGGATCACCCTGTCGAACCCCACTTTTGCAGATAAATTGTCTTCCCGGAATTCCATTCAGTAGGACAGAAGATTTGCCAGAAGAGAACAAAGACTTGATCCATAAAAGCCATTTGTCATTGAATCCCATGTGCTTCATTATTTCCAGCATTGCATCATCTTCAATGGTGTCAAATGCTTTAGCAAAATCCAGTTTAAGGAGCACAATCTTCTTTTTGGAGTTTTGGCACTGGTGTATGTACTCAAATGCCCAAGCAAGACAGTCCTGGATTGCTCTTCCTTTGATGAATCCATATTGATTCCTATGTATAATTTTCAGAATGAGCTTTTGCAGATGATTAGCTAGCAGTTTTGTGATCACTTTGAGACAGCAGTTAAGTAAAGTGATAGGTCTGAAGTCATTAACTGTAGCTGGGGAGGCAATTTTAGGGATCAAGGTGATGTATCCTTCAGTGATGCTTTCAAGGTTTAATGTTCCAGCATGGAATTGATCACATAATTTGTAGAAGTCATCCTTAATGATATGCCAACAGGACTTGAGAAATATTCCTGTGAAGCCATCTGGGCCTGGAGCTCTGTCTGCTGGCATTTCTTTAATGACATTGTCAATTTCCTCTCTGTAGAAAGGAACTGTTAATTGGTCTAGGTCATTCCTCTTTTTTATAATGTTTGCAAGGTTAAACTTCATTTGATATTCTCCTTAGGTTTCCAATCTCTGTTTGAAATTTTGGTAAATTAATGCTTCTTTCCCAATATGATCTTCAATTGTGGTGCCATTATCTAGTTGAAGAGAGGGGATATTGTTCCTTCTATACCTCTCAGATGCCATGGCCTTGAAAAACTTTGGGTCCTCATCACCAAATTTTGACCATCTGATAGTACATCTCTTTCTCCAATATTGCTTTTGATACTCCAATAACCTGAGTAAATGAATTTTGAGAATTCTTCTGAAGTTACTCTCTTGGATTGTGAGATTTCTTTTGTTTTCCAGAGAGTCCAGGTCAGCTAGTGTAGAATTAGAGTTAGCAATAGCTGAAGCTAGCTTTGAAATTTTTTTACTCCAGTTTTTGAGCTCATATCTAAGTGTTTTCAGTTTCCTGGAAATTATTGTGGCATAGTTATCTGAAGGTACATGTTTGTTCCAGGAGGCAGCAACTAAGTCCATAAAACCAGGATGTTGGATCCAATAAGACTCAAACCTGAAAAGGTTGCTTCTAGGTATGTTTGTTTCAATGGATATGACACATGGTATGTGGTCTGAAACTGGTTTAGAGAGAGGTTTTACAATGGTGTTGGGGTATGTATTAGTCCAGTTAGTTGAGGTGAAGAACCAATCGAACTGTTCTAGTAATGGATCATCCTGCATGTTACTCCAGGTAAATGTTCTGCCTTTGAGAGGGAGTTCAATCAGACCCTGTGTTCGAATGAAATCGTTGAAAGTAATCATATCATTAATGTTTCCACCAGGTTTATTTCAGTTAGCTGGGCTATGGATGTAGTTGAAATCCCCACCAAGGAGCCAGTCTTCATTAGGGGGAATATTAAGATTAAGTAACCAGCTTGTATAGTCAATCCTGGAGTCACCTTGACAGGGGCCATGTATATTTACCAGGGTCCACATTTGGGCAGACTGTGTGGATTGAAATTTTGTAACAAGAGCAAATTCCTCCTCAATTAACACTGTGCCAGTAAAGATAGCACTATTCCATAAGGTTAAAATACCACCAGAGGCCCCACTCGAAGGGATAAAAGCAAATTTGTCAAAGCATTTAGGGCAACAAGTTTTAATATAGGAGTTATCAAAAGCATTTTTCTTGGTTTCTTGTAAACAAATAACTGAGCAGCCACTAGTAGCAATAGCATTGGATAATGCCAAAAACTTGGGGTCTGAGTTCATGCCACGGATGTTCCATCATAACACATTCCAGTTCAATAAAATAGACATAAACGATAGGAAATAAAGCTGCCACTAGGCTGAAGTCGCAGAAGAGCCAGCCCCCGTATCTGCCATAAGCAGATCTTCAATAACTTCTTCAGGTGGGATAGGACACTGCTGTATAGTGATATTATGAATTTTCTCAATGGTCATGGGAGGTGGGATTTCACCATCTTCAGGCTGATCTTCAGTGATTTCAGTGATGACTACAGCAGACACAACATTGGGAATGACTCTGGGTTTTACCTTGGAAGTCTTGGTCCTGCTGTTAGTAAGAGCAGGCACCTTAAAACCATCATATTTATTGGAACGAGCACTTCTACTCACACTGGTCACAGATAGTGGAGCTTTATTCTTGCCACGTTTGTTGTGTGCACCCACCCTTGAAGATCCATCCTGAAATTCAGTGACTGCCATATGTAGATCATCCTGGTCTGCAATAGTTTTAGAGAGTTCCACAGCCTGAGAACCAGCAATAATACCTACAGCCTGATTGTCTTCAGTAAGAGCCTGCACCTCCTCAGAAGCAAGGGACCAAACATGGACAGTAGTGGTGACCGATCCATCTACCTCACCATGAGCAATGCAGGAAGAAACCTGAACAGAGCCATTATATTCAGAAAGTGACAGGGTGATATCTAGCTTGGTTGGTCTCATTCCATAGCCATGGGCCCAAGGGCCAATAGTGGCAAGAGAGGGCATGATGGAGCTTGAGTGGAAGTTAGTGATGGGCACATATGACAGTGGTTCAGCAATTAGCAAACCATTCAAGAACTCATTGTCAGCATTGAACTGAATGTTCATACCAGCATTAGTGACAGAGATATTGAACTAAATCCTTGGTGTCTGAACCTCAGTTGTAGGGGCCATCAGCTCAGTATTCAGCACAGGAGGAGCCATAGCATTAGAAGCAGAATAAAGAGATCCATTCCTCTGGAGAACATGCAGAACAGAGGCTGGTACTAGCACCAATGCATCAGAGTCAGAGTTTGTAGTGGAACTGCTGAGAGAGATTGAGTCATTCCAAGCTGCAAAAGGGCTGTCTTGCAGATTGTTAGCTGGAAGAATTCCATCCTGAACTTATAGACCCTCATTGGCCAGCCACTCTTGGTAGTTATAAAGAACATGTGGAGCAGGAGGAGGAGGTGAAGGCCATTCTCACCATTGGGGGTGGATCTCAATATCCTCCTGAGCTGCAACATTTTCACCCACATCCTCTACAACATTGTTTCCAGCACCCTGCTGAGCCATCCAATTATTAAGTTGCATCTAATAGAGTTGCTCAGCATTGAGGCCTTCGCCATAGAGAGGGTGTGGGATACCATCTGCAGGAGGTGGGTCTTCACCAGCCGGATGAACTTCAGGCAGATGAGCATTCCAATCTGAGCTGCGCAACATTGTAAGACAAACTGTCCAGCAATGGCGATTGCCTCCAAGTTGGCGGATAACCAAGCTCTTTGGCACCAGCCTAAGATGAATGACTTTAACACGAAGGAGTACTAACTTTCGGTCTTCTCTTGGGTTATGCCAGTGCATCAGACTACCAAAACCATCAACAGATCTATGCAGATAATGGTAGGTTTGGTAATCTTGTGGAAAGCCAATGTAAAGAAGCCACACATCTGGTCCATAAGTAGTGAGCCTCATATTAACTGCCTCATCATGCGGAACAAAAGAAACTACAGTGTTCATATCCCCTTCTTCCTCAGCATCAAGCTCAAAAGTAGTACCCACAACATTGTCACGCATCAGAGGACTAGGGAAACCGTATATAGCAATGCCTAGTGGATGATCATCAATTTCAGTCGGAGCAAAGTTGGATTCATGCAGTAGACCAGTGATTACCTGCCTCAGAGCAGCCTTGTGGTGGAACGGAACATGGCGGTTCACCTCGGCAATGGCGAGGAAGTCGTGGTTGAGAGGAGGCACCGGATGCACCGCCATGTCGCTACGAACAATCCGATCGGTCGGCCGAGCTCGATGGTCATTGTCGGTGTCAAAACCGGCGGATCTCGGGTAGGGGGTCCCGAACTGTGCGTCTAGGCGGATGGTAACAAGAGACGAGGGACACGATGTTTTTACCCAGGTTCGGGCCCTCTTGATGGAGGTAAAACCCTATGTCCTGCTTGATTAATATTGATGATGTGGGTTACAAGAGTAGATCTACCATGAGATCAAGGAGGCTAAACCCTAGAAGCTAGCATATGGTATGATTGTTGTTCGTCCTATGGACTAAAGCCATCCGGTTTATATAGACACCGGAGAGGGCTAGGGTTACACAGAGTCGGTTACAATGTTAGGAGATCTACATATTTGTATCGCCAAGCTTGCCTTCCACGCCAAGGAAAGTCCCATCCAGACACGGGACGAAGTCTTCAATCTTGTATCTTCATAGTCTTGGAGTCCGGCCGATGATGGTAGTTTGGCTATTCGGACACCCCCTAGTCCGGGACTCCCTCAGTAGCCCCTGAACCAGGCTTCAATGACGATGAGTCCAGCGCGCATGTTGTCTTCGGCATTGCAAGGCGGGTTCCTCCTCCGAATAATTTATAGAAGATTGTGAACACCAGGATAGTGTCCGGCTCTGCAAAATAAATTCCACATACAACTGTAAAGAGAATAATATTACACAAGTTCAATCTGCTGACGTATTTTGTGGCGTAACGTCACACCACTACTAAGCCTTCAAATTGTTTTTATTGTTCCATCTCAGCGCGTTTAGCGAGGCAGTTTCCTTGGCACATCTTGTCGAAGCAGAGATCGTGTTCCCCTTATTCCGGGATTCCCATCAATACGGACGTGGGTAACCCAACCGCGCCATTGATTGCGGCACTTGGGAGATAAGCGAGTTTTATTAGGCCAGTGGGGACGCATGTTTCCGTCCGCCCATATAAGGGGATAAAGATCCAACCTTTTTACCTACGCCTTCTTCCTCCTTGGCTTATCCATCTCTGCGAACTCGATCTCTAGCGCCCAAGCCCGCACATCTCACCTCAACCTTCTCCAAATATGTCCGGAGCGGGAGGCAAGTGGATGGCCTCCTCCGTCACGGATGGGCATATCCAGAAGCTGCGCAGCGCTGGATACTTGTCCAGCGACATTGCGCATTAGCTCCCTGATGAGGGAGAGCTCATCCCCACCCCTAGGCCCCATGAGAGGGTAGTATTCCTCCCCCATTTCCTCCGCGGACTGGGCTTCCCACTTCATCCCTTTATCCGGGGGCTCATGTTCTACTACGGCCTAGATTTCCATGATCTGGCCCCGAATTTTATCCTCAACATCTCGGTGTTTATCGTCGTGTGCGAGGCCTTCCTCTGCATCCAGCCCCACTTTGGCTTGTGGCTCAAGACCTTCAGTGTCAAGCCGAAGGTTGTGAAGGGCAGCCAAGCGGAGTGCGGAGGCGCCATGGTGCGCAGGATGTCCCACGTTACGTGGCTGGAGGGTACTTTCGTCGAAACCATTAAGGGGTGGCAATCGGGGTGGTTCTACATCACCGAGCCGCATGACCCTGATTAGGGAGCGGCCCCCGAATTCAGATCCGGTATCCCTACACGGCTCACCTCCTGGAAAGAGAGTGGCCGGATCTGGGGGATTCGGAGGAGCTGACCGGACTCCAAGCCTGTAAAGCTGGTGGACAAGAAGCTCAAGCTTGTCGACGTAGTCCAGGTCATGCCCATCCGCCGGATTCTCCCGTGCCAACAACGGGCCTTCAACATGTGGGAGTTCGATCCGGCGCAGCACCAGACTTTGAATGGGCTCTTCGACACTACGTACGAAGAGGTCTAGAAGGTGATGTTCAAGGGCGCCGAGGCTCCCACATCCGCTACCGAAGATCGCGGATTCAGCTCGCAGCGTCCAGCTGACGAGGTAAGTGATATTGTCCTTTACGGGATGCTTGTTATTCATAGTTTGACTCTATGCGGGATCTAAACTCCCTTTCCTTTGACAGGACTGGCTGAAGAAGGCCGCACAGGCTATCTGTCCGGCCCCATTGCCAGAGGACCCAGCTCACGCCCGCCTAACAGGGCTGCTGGCTCCAGCACCCCACGTGGTGCCGGAGAATAAGGCCAAGAAGAAGGCCACGGGGACTCAGAAGAGTTCCCGTTTTCAGGTGCTATAGGACAATGAATCCGAGGCCGACTCCTCCCACCAAGGCGAGGAGGAGAAGAAGAAAGCCTCTCCCCCAGCGGGGGAGGGAAGAAAAGGAAGGCCTCCCCAACAAGGGAGGCCGAAGGGTCCAAGAGGGGAAAAACTCTTCCCCCCGGACTGTTCTGCCAATGCCAGTGACGACGACAAGGACTGGCCTCCAAGGGCCAAGCCTCTGGCGAGATCGTAAGTATCCGGACTCCCGAATAACTTCAAGGTTTTCGTTTTCCGCCACATTATGTCTTTCTAATGCCGCAAACAACCCTGCAGTCCGCCTAAGGATGATTTCCCCACTTCGTCGAGCGGGTCCTTAGGGGCGTCGGATATGGATTCTCTTCCGACTGCCTCCACCCCCCATGATGCGGATGATGCCGAGGTGGGATCCCAGGAAGGGACCCACCAGGAGGAGAGGGCCCCGGAGGTGTCGCAGGACAACCTCCCGGACTTTGCACCGGACTCAGCCCCGGAACCCATAGTGGCTCCGGAGTTCGGTGGGCGACCCCTTCGTAAGAAGGGCAAGAACGCGATGCCGGCTGCCTCCGTCCAACCGGAGGTGCCGGATAATTTGCTAGAGGCGCTCAATAGCGCCTCTATTGAAGAGGAACACCGCACTGTTATGAGTGCGGTGATTCAGAAAGTTTAGCTCGCCAAGAACGGGCTGACCGAAGCCTGCAGCAGCCTTCTAACAGGCTTTGAGGTAAGAATTTCAATATATGTAAAATGGTACCACATAGACAGTAGCCCCTGATGCTCGGTTCGGTGTTCGGAAAGAAAAGCCGGACTAAGGATCTTTAGAAAGATAAACGCAGGAGTCATGAAAATATGTCAATATGGGATTGCAGGCTGTGCTGCTGACCTCTGCCGCACTGACTGCGGAGGTCAAAACTTTGAAGGAAAACCTCGAGCGGTCCAAGAACGAGCTCGGCATGCCAAGAAGCAGCTCGAGGAAAAAGAAGGTGAGTAATACATTATGAAAATTGTACCTTACAGAAAAGGATTTGGTTGCAAGAAAAATGACAAGGATAAATGGGGTATTGCAGGGGCCACTAACGAGGTGGCGACCCTGAAGGAGGCGGTGGCCGCGGCCGAACGCAATGCGGCTGCGGAACGCACCGAGCGAGAGAAACAGGAGGCGCGGGTGGCGGAGGTACAGCAAGAGCTCCAGGATCTCGTGAGGAAACATGAGAGCCTGGAGCGTGAATCGATGACTCGAGAGTCTGAGCTTGCAACGGCCCTTGAGAGTGCCAAAGCCGCTAAGGCCGAAGCCTACAAGGACCTCCAGGAGATCGAGGCGGTAAAGAAAATAGCAGCGGGTAAGGCATTTTTCATGCAAAGTAAGCATGCGAGTGTTAATTACCTGTCGCTTACCCAAATTCGGAGCTCTCCAAGAGCGTTCGCAGATCTTCCTCGCAGCGTGTCCGATGCTGCCGCATTCTACCGGACCGAGGAGGGGAGCTCGACGGAGAAGGTCTTTTGGTCTCAGTATGCTGAGGCCGAACATCCGGTGCCCCTTAGCGACCAGCTGAAGCAGCTGGTCGAGCTCCACAAGGCGGCCGAACAGGCCATGAAGGGCCTCATAGTTAGGCTGTGGCCTAAGGAGGCCATGCCTAGGAGCTACTTCGGCCTGGTGCGGCGGCTGGTGGATGCGTGCCCGTGGGTTGAAGTCATCAAGCACTCCTCCTGTATTGAAGGTGCCCGTCGGGCCCTTGCCCGCGCAAAGGTGCACTGGGGCAAGATGGATGCCCAGAAGCTTGTGACGGACCCACCACCAGAGGGCAAGGAGTATCGTACGCCCGAGATGTATTATAAGAGTGTGCTGAAGGGCGCCCGCACTATTGCGGGTGAGTGCTCCAAAGATGTAATATTTGAGTAGACTCGCATTTTGTTATCCTATGCGCTGAAAACTTGGTTCATATGCTCTAAGCAACGCTTGTTAATTTAAAATATTACCTTATGTGCGGCTGTTTATCAAATCTGAGAGATGGCAAGTTGTCGGCTTCAGCCCCCATGCCACGAGTGCTGGGGTGTTCGGGATAAACTCAAGCGCTCTTGTTCCCATTTTTGGGTCCATCTAGGGAGGCGCTCAACACAACAAACAAGGCAACCGGACTTATAATGCTTGAACACTCTCACTTAGCCATAGAATTCTATAATTTTAAATTTCGGCGAAGCCCCTAGTTTTCGGAAGGCCGAATTTGGGGCGCTATCCACGCCTTGGCCGGACAGAATCCGGATCCTCGCTCGAAGTGGCATAAGTCTTTAGGGACTCGCAAAGAACCTCTCGAACAGCGACCAGCTTTCGCGTCATTATGACGGTCAGTTTTAGCTTTCTCCACTGAGGCGTTAACCCAGCTCAACTGGGGCGCAATCGCAGTGGTTCTCCCAGTGCTACCTTAGCCGATAAAACGGAACGTAAGGTACCAAAACATGGGAGCCGGGCAAACCCAACTATTGACCCAAGAACATGATTCGGAGCCGATGCATATAATGCTATAAGTTTGGGGTGCCGCACTTGTGAAAGTGTTCGGACTTATCACACCATAAGGCGGGAAACATAAGCCCCTGGTGTATTTAGCCGTACCAAAACGTACGGATGCAACATGTCATAGATGAACATACGTGTAAGAAAGAAATGCAATTAGAAGCAAAAATGTGATGCATTGCTTTATTCAATAAAAACTGCTGTAAGTGAAGGACGATACAAGTGGTGCGGTAAGCAAGGGATGGGACTATTCAACATGTCCCCCTCTAGGGGTAGGCTACGGAATAATGCATAAAAGAGATTTAATGCTCATGATGGAGACCACCTGGGTTTTCGTTGTAGCCTTTCTCCTTCCCTGGCTGTTGCATCGTGGGTTCGGCATGTCTGCTGCCGGACAGGGCCTCTGACGAACGGAGTCCTGTAGGTAAAAAATAAAAGGAAAAGAAAAAGAAACGACACACTTAAGAGCCCCTGGTGCAGTTGAGCCGCAGTCTGGGCTTATCGTGGTCGAGCCCCTTGCCCCATGCCCATGGTATCTTCAGAGCATAATGAAGTACGCGAAGGGTCTGTCTTAATGTTTTACAGGGGTCGTGTTGTAGGTTACTCCGGGCACGCTTAGCTGTGTCCGGACGCTTAGCAGCCGGACTCGAGAATTGCCTTAAAAGGCTGCTTTGTACTTCTGCCGTGAGAGCCGCTGTATGTTCCTCCGTTCGGAGGGAGCGTTCAGTATTTCTGTTGACCGTGATGACTCCTCTTGGGCCTGGCATCTTGAGCTTGAGGTATGCGTAGTGCGGCACCGCGTTGAACTTTGTGAACGCGGTACGTCCGAGCAACGCATGATAGCCACTGCGGAACGGGACTATGTCGAAGATTAACTCCTCACTTCGGAAGTTATCGGGGGATCCAAAGACCACTTCCAGTGTAACTGAGCCTGTACAATTGGCTTCTACACCTGGTATGACGCCTTTAAAGGTCGTCTTGGTAGGTTTAATCCTTGAGGGGTCTATGCCCATTTTGCGCACCGTGTCCTGATAAAGCAGGTTTAGGCTGCCGCCGCCGTCCATCAGGACTCTGGTGAGATGAAATCCATCGACGATTGGGTCTAGAACCAATGCGGCGAACCCACCATGGAGAATGCTGGTGGGGTGGTCCCTTCGGTCAAAGGTGATCGGGCAAGAGGACCATGGATTGAACTTCGGGGCAACTGGCTCCATCGTGTATACGTCCTTGAGTGCATGCTTCCGCTCCCTTTTGGGTATGTGCGTGGCATATATCATGTTCACCGTCCACACCTATGGGGGGAAACCCTTCTGTCCTCTATTGCTCGGCGGTCGGGTCTCTTCCTCATCGTCGCTATGTAGCCCCATGTCGCTGTTTTCGGCAATTAACTTGCCTGCCTGCTTGAACACCCAACAGTCCCTATTGGTGTGGTGAGCTGGCTTTTCAGGGGTGTCATGTATCTGGCACAAGCGGTCGAGAATTCGGTCCAAATTGGACGGAACCTGAGTTGTTCTTTTGAATGGCTTTTTCTATTGACCGGGTTTAGAGCCTCTGAATCCGGCATTGACTGCCGTATCCTCACTGTTATCACCGTTAATGCGGCGTTTGTTTTTGTTGCGACGCGACCTGCCACTACGGTCCTTGATATTCGGACTGCCAGCATTTTTATTGAGGGTGTTGCTGCGTGCTAGCCAGCTGTCCTCACCCGCACAGAAGCGGGTCATGAGTGATGTAAGGGCTGCCATGGATTTCGGCTTTTCCTGTCCCAGGTGCCGGGCAAGCCACTCATCGCGGATGTTATGCTTGAAGGCCGCGAGGGCCTCGACATCCGGACAGTCGACGATTTGATTTTTCTTGGTTAAGAACCGTGTCCAGAATTGTCTGGCCGATTCATCTGGCTGCTGAATTATGTGGCTTAGGTCATTTGCATCTGGTGGTCGCACGTACATGCCTTGGAAGTTATCGGGGAATGCGGCTTCCAGGTCCTCCCAACTCCCGATTGACTCCGCTGGCAAGCTGTTAAGCCAGTGCCGGGCTGGTCCTTTAAGTTTTAGTGGGAGATATTTGATGGCATGGAGATCGTCTCCGCGGGCCATGTGGATGTGGAGGAGATAGTCCTCGATCCAGACCGCGGGGTCTGTTGTGCCATCATAAGATTCAATATTGACGGGTTTAAACCCTTCTGGGATTTGATGATCCATTACCTCATCTGTAAGCACAGTGGGTGTGCGGCGCCTCTGTACTGGGCGATATCGCGACGGAGCTCAAAAGAGCTTTGTCTATTGTGTTCGGCCCGGACGGACTTACTGTGTCCGGGGTGACGGTGATCGTCACGTATCGTGGGGTGCCCACGTGATCCATAGATCGATCTTGATTGTCTTGCCTTATCCTCCAATATGTCGCGCAGGTTCGGAGTGTTCCCCTGTGGCCTTGTGCTTTTCGAGCGATGCCGGGGTACGGGTCTAGTGAAGGGCCTTGAGACCTCTCTGTCACGACCACGGGGTGGTCGATCAGCCGTATTGTCTCCTGGTGAAGCGGGATCATATGCCTCCACCTCTAATCGGGGGAGCAGCTTACGTTTGGGGTAGCTTTTGGAGGGGCGTTCGAGTTCATGCGCTTCGGCCACGAGGACTTCGGTCCATCTGTCGGCTAGCAGATCTTGATCAGCTCTAAGCTGCTGCTGCTTTTTCTTGAGGCTGTTTGCCGTGGCCATAAGCCTGCGTTTGAAATGCTCCTGTTCGACGGGATCCTCAGGCACGACGAATTCTTCGTCGTCGAGGCTTGCCTCGTCTCCGGAGGGAGGCATATAGTCCTCTACCTCTTCTTCGGCTGCTCTCTCATGAGGGCTGGCGTCCCCCTCCTCCTGTGCTGGATCTTGCTAGAGTGGGTTGTCTTCGGCGCTATCCGGTGTATTATTGTCTCCAATGCCGGAATCCTCATTCTTGCTATGGCAGGATTTAGAGCGGCGCCATTGACGCCGGCGCTTGGGCTGTTTCTTGGAGGGGTCATCCTCCGCTATTCCTTCGCCGTTCCCATCCTTTGGGATATCCACCATGTATATGTCGTATGAAAAGGTGGCTTTCCAGTGCCCGGTGGGCGCTGGTTCTTGGTCGTCTCCGGCATCGTCGTCCATACCGTCGATGTCCTCAGAGTCGTAATCTATTATGTCGGTTAGATCGTCGACAGTGGCTACCAAGTGGGTGGTGGGTGGGCTCTGAATTTCTTCGACGTCCGCATCCCAACCGTCCTGGCCGCAGTTTGGCCAGGCCTCTCCTGATAACGAGAGGTACTTTAGCGAACTCAAGATGTCACCAAAAGGTGAGTGTTGAAAGATGTCCGCCGCGGTGAACTCCATGATCGGCGTCCAATCGGATTCGACTGGAGGGGGCGCGGGAGGTCCGGAGTCCGGCAAGGAGTCCGGCACCTCGGAGTCACGAGCTTCATGGGGGACGAGATCGGTGTTCGGCTCTATCTCCGTAGAGGTTGCAGCCCCCGAGGTGGTGTCTAGCCATCCATCCTTGGTCTGCGCAGCCGGCTCTAAGTCGAAGATCGGAGCGGGTTCGAGTGCGGCCTCCAGGGTACTGTCCGGCTGCAGAGCTAAATCATGCCCATCGTGACAGTACGGCACGCTCGGCCGTGGCTCGAATCCGTCGAGGATCAAGTCCCCACGGATGTCAGCCGTGAAGTTCAAACTTCCAAATCTGGCCTGACGGCCAGGGGCATAGCCTTCGATCTGCTCCAGCTGGCCAAGCGAATTGGCCCGCAGTGCGAAGCCGCCGAATACGAAGATCTGTCCGGGGAGGAAGGTCTCACCCTGGACTGCATCGTCGTTGATGATCGAAGAAGCCATCGAGCCTATCAGTGACGACACAGAGGAGCTCTCAATGAAAGCACAATGTCGGTGTCAAAACCGGCGGATCTCAGGTAGGGGGTCCCGAACTGTGCGTCTAGGCGGATGGTAACAGGAGACGAGGGACACAATGTTTTTACCCAGGTTCGGGCCCTCTTGATGGAGGTAAAACCCTACATCCTGCTTGATTAATATTGATGATGTGGGTTACAAGAGTAGATCTACCATGAGATCAAGGAGGCTAAACCCTAGAAGCTAGCCTATGGTATGATTGTTGTTCGTCCTATGGACTAAAGCCATCCGGTTTATATAGACACCGGAGATGGCTAGGGTTACACAGAGTCGGTTACAATGGTAGGAGATCTACATATCCGTATCGCCAAGCTTGCTTTCCACGCCAAGGAAAGTCCCATCCGGACACGGGACGAAGTCTTCAATCTTGTATCTTCATAGTCTTGGAGTCCGGCTGATGATGGTAGTTCGGCTATCCGGACACCCCCTAGTCCGGGACTCCCTCAGTCATCCCCGTCAGGATGTAGGGGACGATGTTGACAGGAAAGTTCGCCATTGTTGCCGGCGGAGAAGCTCTCGAGGCAGGCAAAGCAGGGGAAGTGGAATGCGGAACGGTAGCGGGGATTGCCTTGGGCTTCCATATTAGTCTTTGCGCCTCTCTCCCCCTCCAACAAGATTGCTCCAGGTGTCCAAATCGGCCGCAGATGCTACATCTGATGGTTCTAAGTTCATCTGTTTGTTTATTGTGGTCAGGGAAGGTAATCAATAAACATTGGCAAGTGGATATCTGCTGCTGCTGTGACGTTGAGTTGATGACACGGGGTGTATCAGCTTGTTTTGCAAGTGGTGCACTCTTAGGAATACCATCTTGAACATTATTTTTGGCCAAAAATTCATCTTCTCGAGAGGGAATCGCCGTGGAGATTCCTTTGGGTTGCCACCAAAGGTAGGTACTATCGGCCTTACCACGGTTGTTAGGTAAGTGTCCTAATAGGTGACAATGTTGGCAAAATAATTTGGAAGGGCAGAAATCCGCGGAATGACCGAGAGAGGAGCAAATTATGCAAGAAAAACCTTGATGTTAATTATTTGAGCAGTTCACAGGAGGCCGCCAGGCTGGGTTAGGCTCCAAATGTCTTATCTGGTTGGACTGAGTGTCAACGCCCTGGATGGAGCAATTTGGCCCAAGATGGCCCAGTTGGTTGCAACGTGAGCACATTGTGACTTTATTGAGAATAAAATCCACTGATGGAACCGAGTCCAAGGCCCAAACTTTAGCAATATGCGAATCATCATGTCCCGCCTGCCGAAAATCCATAATGTGTAGGAGAATAAGTGTTGGAATGGACTCCCAATAAGAGGACCGGTAATTAGTACCAATGAATGTCGATTGAGGCTCTTGATTGGGAGGATTAACAACTGATTTGAAGTTGCCAAAACGGATAGAATTATTATCTTTGTCATGCAAGGAAATCTCCGATTGAAAACTACCAAAAATAACCTTTTTGGTATGAACCAGCGAATGATCTAGTGGAGAGCTTGAATCGTGGCCAACAACATTGCTTGAGTGAGGAGGAAGAAAACCAAACTTTGCAAGCTCCTTGGCTGAATGATTATGTTGATGATTCTCAGAGGACTGAAAATTAACCCTTGTTTTGATAGCCAAAGGAGAACGTGAAACCAACTCAGTAAGCTCTTGGTCAGAATGCCAAATTTGATCTAAATGAGAATTAAACCAGGCATTGTGTCTATAGAGATTGAAATGACAAACAAAATCCGGCCAGACCCGATCTTTAAGACCATCCACAAAATGACCAACTTTATTTGAGGCCACAGAAAAACGAAACTGCCGACCAGCAAGATGCTTGACATTGAAACCCGAAGAGGATCCACCAATGCAACATTGGAGCGCAAGACCCACTGATTCAACCGAGAGAGGGAAGGAGGGAGAGGAAAAAGCCACCACTAGGAAGAATTCTCTTGCACCTCCGATAGGGGAGAAATGAACGGTAGAACCAAACCTTTTGCGCACATGTGTCTCCACTGCTTGGCCAGGGGAGAAATCCCAATGTAGAAGCCCCTCCATTAGTGGAGATTAGAGATCGCCATTGTTGGTGGGAGAGGAGAGTGGGAGAGGTGGGAGAGGTGGGAGAGGAGCCATCTTCTTTTGCCCCAGTTTTCAGTAGTTAACAGCAACATGCACTTTTGCAACTGGGATTAAGATATCAAGATGCACCCTAACATGAATTCAAAGCACACCAACGTTTAGATCATGAAGAGCAGAGCATGTGCATATCAAGATCATCATCATAGCATCAACAGGGACGAAGTTGTGGCACTCACAAGATGCACAAATGATGTTAACAAATAGCAGTTTATATTACTTAGCAGTTTTGCAACGAAGTTTAAGGAATCAATATGAATAGTAACATGAATGCAAACTAGACCATCATGAAGAGCACTCTGACATGAACATTTTGACATATTATGCACGCAAAACGAAGCAGTACACACCAAGTTATGGACATGGCAAGATGCACACATAATAACAAAAAACTGGGACTTAGTCAAAATTCGCATGCGTGTAGGATAGCTATAAGACGCACAGAGCGGAGGATATGGGCGCTCACCACGGGCTTTGGCCTAGAGGCGAAGGAGAGGTGGATCGCGCCGGCTGGGGGGGACTGGGCCAGACGAGGCCCACATGGCGCGGGATGACCCACGGGGTCGTCTCCATCGACCCCTCCTGGATCGGGAAGGCAGGGCGAGGCGGCGGCCCTAGCGCGATGCCAGCGAGGTGGGGCGGTGGATCCAGGTCTGGCGGGGCCAGATCCGCTGGAGGCGGGCTAGGCGACGACGGGGAGAGGAGCTCGAGGCGGGGTCTGGGTCCTCCATGGCAGCGATGATGAACACCAGTGGCCGGGCGGCGTCTCCTCCAATGACCGGCCGACGGGGTCGGTGGCAGGACGGGCGGCGAAGCGGCTTGGCGGCGCGGCGAAGGGCGAGGTTGGGCGGGTGGCGGCGCGGGTGCTCGGGCGGAGCAGCGGGCGGTGGAGGCACGGTGCCGAGG
>NC_041383.1:314689200-314742455 GCF_002162155.2 Triticum dicoccoides | reverse complement strand
GGGTCGGTGGCAGGACGGGCGGCGAAGCGGCTTGGCGGCGCGGCGAAGGGCGAGGTCGGGCGGGTGGCGGCGCGGGTGCTCGGGCGGAGCAGCGGGCGGTGGAGGCACGGTGCTCGAGGCCGGCGAGGTTGGCTGTGCGGGCCGCTGGCATGGGCGATGAAGTCCGGCGAGACTCCGACGAGCGGGCGCGGTGGATCGGGCGGATCGGGCCCGGGTCCATCCCGGGCAGCCCGGTTGTGGGCTTCCGCGGGCCCGGTGGCGAAGTGGGGCGCTGGAGAGGCGACGTGGAGAGGGCTGGTTGGGCGAGGGCGAGAGGCTGGCGGTGGCTAGCCATTCCGGGCAGGCCAAGTGGCGGGAGCAGGTGGAGGCATGCCGGATTTGGAGGGGAAGGCGGCAGTGCGGCTCTCGAGGTGAGAGGAGGCGGTGAAAACAAGGAGGGGAGGGGTAGGCTGCCAAAAATGGAAGTGGAAGGAGTATATAAAGGGTAGGGGCTAGGGTTTGTGGGTTTTGGAGGGGTTTTCGGGCATCGGATCTTGATCCGACGGTCCAGGGCGGAGGTTTTTTTTGGTGAGTAGCTAGTGGGTTATGTAGATGGGCTAGGCTGAGATGAGAGGGGAAGAGTGCAGCCCAACAACCATTTTCGTAGACCGAAAACGTCCGACGAATACACCGGCTATATCACGGTTGTACGTTTAACGGTTGGGCTATCAAACAGACTCTGAATTTGACGAAATTTGACAGGCGGTCTACCGGTGATATACCAAGGCCCCTCAGCAAATCTCGGTCCATTCTGAGAACCTTTTTCGGCAGCTCACAAAACCAAGGACTGAGAGGTGCCACGGGCGCGTTCGAGTGTGTCGGGGCTCAGAATGGACAATAGAGAGAACTAGGAGGACCCGAACGGATGCATGTTTTTAAAAACATGCATATGAAATGCAGATGATGGCATGGCAAAATGCAACATGCAAGCACATGACATGGCAAAGACGACGAATAAATGGAAGACCCGTGGGACATCGGATTCGGGGCGTTACAAGACACTAGTGAAACCTATGGCCCCGGGGTCTCTTTTCTATCATATTACATCTCTTTTATTTACATCGCATCTCATTTACTATTTTGCAATCTTTAACTTTCCAATCTATACAACAAAAAGACCAAAAATATTTACTTTACTATCTCTATCAGATCTCACTTTTGCGAGTGACCGTGAAGGGATTGACAACCCCTTTATCACGTTGGTTGCAAGGTTCTTGATTGTTTGTGCAGGTACTAGGTGACTTGTGTGTCGTCTCCTACTGGATTGATACCTTGGTTCTCAAAACTGAGGGAAATACTTACGCTACTTTGCTGCATCACCCTTTCCTCTTCAAGGGAAAACCAACGCATGCTCAAGAGGTAGCACCTTCTGCCTCGTGGCCTCCTCGTTATGTCTCTGACTTCATCTCCAAGTCTTCTGGTTTGCTTTCGGTCCAAGAAAGATCATCGCGAAGGTTTCATTCCGTTTGGATTCCGTCTCGTATTCCTTTTCTGCAAAACTCTAAAACGGGCAAAAAAAACGAAAACTAGCACTGGGCCTTCGATTAATAGGTTAGTCCCAAAAATAATATAAAAGAGCATATTAAAGCCCATTAAACATCCAAAACAGATAATATAATAGCATGGAACAATAAAAAATTATAGATACGTTCGGGACCTATCAAGCAACGACCAGCATAGTTGCGATATCCAAGGTTTTGCGACGCTAGTTCTATCGCCAATATACGTCGGGTGTTACATGATTTCTCTAGTAGCACCACCTTTTTCAAGGACTTTGCTTGTACTCCTTCATGTTCTGAAGTCACCCTCTTCCTTTTGGATGTCTGAAACACAAGAATGACATTTGAATGGAAAAACATGGTATGACAACAAATGGTATAGGTGTTGATAATGGATGGGCATGCCATCTTCACATATATCATGAGTAAACTAAGCAGATGGCGGTGCAACGAAGCAAAAGAAATGTAAGACGCATTGTGCAAGATATGTGCAACAAACAAAATCTTGCCAAATTAGAATAGGCACCTTATTGGGTGAATAGGATAGGCCATCTGCCTTTGACCCCTTGAGCTCAGAATAGTCATGAGGATCATATTCTGAATACGAAGCTATAGGTCGGGAGCATGTGGGTTTCATTGCATCCACAATGGACCTCAGTCCCTTGATGCCAAGTTTGTTACCCATTGAACTGTTCTGCAATATTCTTCTAATGTGCGCATTCTTATATTCATTGTGATTATGTAGAATATCTGAAAATCATGAAAACATAAATGTAGTGAGATTATCTTTCTAATGCAGAGGATATTGTAATATAATAGGGACTCCCTGTAAGCACTTGTGTGCTATCACTGGATCCTGATGAGAGAGCCCATGTGTGTTGTAATATGGTGAGTATATTAATATAATCTGGCACAACTACACACAAAAATAGGATCCCTGTTGGGAGCTCCAGATGTAAGGGTAGTTGGCAGACGATAGGTTCATAATATACCGTATAGAAAGTTTATTGTAAAACCTTGATAACAAGGGCACAAAGCCATTATGCAGATCATATTGTAGATAATAGGGGTACACCATAAGCACCATAAATAAACCGGGAAAGCAGAACTGAAAATACAGGGTTTTGCCTCTACTAATATGCAACCTATCGATCACCTACAGGACAACTCTTCATCTGAATGTGCACAACTATTACTATCAGTCTAGTCTATCAAAGACCTCACGGCTCCCATCATTTTCAGGATATTATGGCAGACCAACTTGAAGTGCAAAATCATGCAGCAGAACCGGCCTAATAGAGCTATCGACTGCAGATGTCCCTGCTCCACTTCCTGACAAGGAACATACTGTACTTACTAAAGAAGAACAGAAGAGGAACATGTTAAAGAATAGAAGTGGAATCATATTATTGAGATTCCCCTTCTTTCTATTCAATGTTGGTTGCCCACCCATGATGAATTAGATCACCCAAAGAAATGCAATTCCATGATGTCTCTCTATATGTGGCCACATGCATTTGGAAACTCAAGTGGGTGCATTAGCTAACAAATGAAATGTGTGTCTGTTAGCTAATGTCAGTATCATATCACATTCGTATTTGAAGAACCTTAGGACGTATGATTGGTGTGTTATTTAGCTTTAAAGGGTGGACAGCTGCTAGTAGGACACGAAGCACCTACACAGATCGTAGTGTAGATATAATGTGAAAACCCTAAGCATCAAGAGTAAAATCAGGAAAGTGGAACTTGCTGGAATATATGTGCTAGTATTGACGGTACGGCTAGAAAGGCTTCGAATACCAGCTCTCTACAACTGAAGACACAGTACTGTTACTATCAGTCTATCTCTCAAAGGCGACACATACGATTGAATACGAAGAGTTTAAAGCGTCCATGACAATCGACATGAGGACCAACACGAGGAGTTGAAAGCGTCCATGACAAGCGACAGAATAGACCTGTACACTACAAATGTGCCTGTTCCTCTTCACTACAAAGAACATAATGTACAACTATTATACTCCCTCTATTTCTAAATACAAATCTTTGTAGATATTCCACTATGGATCACATACGGATGTAATATATATACATTTTAGAGTGTAGATTCACTCATTTTGCTCCATATGTAGTCCATGGAGGAATCTCTACAAAGAATTATATTTAGGTACAGAGAGAGTACTTACAAAGGAAGAACAAAAGAGGAGCATGCTAAAGAAGAGCAAGAATATTTTGGGAAATAAAATGTTGGTTGGCCACACTTGATGAACCAGAGCGCATAAAGAGTGCAACTCCTTGCCGTCCCTCGATATGTGGTGCATGTGCTTTTCCAAAGCAAAGTAGGAACATTAACTGGCCAATTGAACATTCTCTATTTTAGTACCTGTCAGCATCATATCAAATTCGTATTTGAGAAAATAAGTTTGGAATTATGAGTGGCATGTTTTTTAGCTTGATGGGTTGAGGAGCAGTGCTTGCACATACGTCGCAAAGCACCTATAGTAATAGTACTGAATATATGGAAATGTCTACATCCAAGTCGCCTGACTTTCGTCATTTGGGTCAGTCGAACATTTCAGGCGGTTGGATGAAGATCCTACGTCTCCTAACCCTTCTTCTTCCTCGCCTATTATTCTTCTCCTAAAGACCACCGCACAAGTCGCCGGCTGAACCACCGGCCCCCGCCCTCCCCTGAACCGGCCACCACCTCCGATCTTCCGCCGCCCCTGGCCATCCCTGTAGCTAACCCCACCCCCCAGCCGCGTCGAGTTTTGCCTCCGGCGAGGCCCCACCATAGCCCGACGACAGCCCCCCACAATCACTGTCCCAACCCAAAACCCTAAGATAGATAATGGGGCAGCCCTCCGGCGAGCCCCTTCCTTCCCGCCGGCGAACTCCCAAAAATGGACTGACCCCAATTTGAAATTCAGTTGACTGTCATTTAACCTAATGTGGAATATAAAAGGGGAAAACCATAAGCATTGCGAGTATAGTGGTGCACGTGCCATGGCGGATCTGAAGGTGCAAAACGGACAAAGGCAACATCGCAACCAATGTTTGGTTTCAACTAACAAGTAAGATTCTAAGTGATGGACAAGAAATCACAGTAAAGCAGTGGCGATCTATTTTCTTGCCGAGATAAATAACTTGAGCAGATATGAAAGAGTACTGCCTCTGGTGTGGTGCCGTATAAGCATATGTTGACTAATTGAGGGTGCTGCGGTAGCGATGGCTGTCGGCGGCATGGAAGCAGATCTAGGATGGCAGACTTTGGCGGCGAGGGAAATATCCCAGCGAGACGGACGAGATGGTCGTACGAGCGGCTTCACAAAGGAGGACGAAGGCGCGCTGAAGCGAGAGGACGCAAATCAAGGATCCTGGTCCGAAGCCGTGCATGAGAGAGGTCGATCTCTTGTAATGGACGACGGTGTCGAGGTATCAACTCCGGCATGGTGGATGAGGGCGGCGGTGGATGGGGTGGCAGACGGAGGAGACTGCGGTGGAAAGGGTGTTTTGGTGCCCATGGAGTACGAATGGGGAAATGAAGGGCGAGAGGCTGGGGGAACCATGTCTTCAGGGCGTGCTTGTCTGAAATGCAAGGAAATTTACATAGCACCCATTCAAAATTTCCTACATCACAACAATAATAGTCAGTTGGGGTTAGGACGGTAATCTCGCATACACCGAATATTTGCCGACGGAGATTTCGGCCGACGAGAGTTTGTTTTGGTGCCCACCGCATACGAATCAGGGAGGGAGGTCAGAGGCGATTTCGACTGAGGAGAAACTGTGTTTTGGCGCCCACCATGTATGAATCCGGGGAGGTGAGAGGTGGAGGCGGTTATGTCATGTTTGGGTGAAATTACAAGCCTACCCCTATCAAAACCTATAGAAATTGAGCTGATAGGCTTTGTGTGTTAAGGATAGGCAGCAATTTCCATCTTGTAGATTTTGGTTTTGGGCGGTTCCTGCGATTTTCCCTGCTTCGTTCAATTTTTTGCAAATAAAGAGTGCACGTTTACCGTGACAACTGAATTCGAATCTAGTTTGTATTTTTTCGGGTAGGAACCATTTTGTATTCGAATACAAATCTATATACATCATTTTTTATATACACTTTCAAAAGCACAACACCCTTTATACATAAATATGGTTTACAAATGGCATGATCTCAGATTCATAAGGATGGATCCATCTTAATTTGGATTTTCAAATATTTGAAACCACTTTATGTTGAAATCCAATGTATGCATTCCTCGCTAACTGTCTCCGATTAATGTGTGTTTCATGCGGGTTTTTTTTATTCTCAAACATCTATAATGTATTTCACACATGCAACATAAAGTGTAATCCCGTTTAGACATTAATTGCATGTAAACCATGCATTGTCTCTAATTAAAGAATCTATGGATCACTAATATTGATAAACTATATAACATTACACGTGTCCCCAAATTCAAATGAATATGCATGTTTGATAAACCAATTTTCTTTAGTATATTATCGATGTCGTGATCTCTAGTTTAAATACTTGAATCCCCTTTAATCCAGATATTCGTCTCATATAGCTATCACTCATGCTTATATATCTCTCTAGACCTATACACCTTCATCGTCTCTCGGGTATCTCTCATGCTACTTGTATGTCGACAATGATCTTTTATCTTCGTAACACACTGATAGTACTCTCTCCCTCGACCTTCACTCTATCTCTCTCTAAGTATATCTCGCTCCCTGATATGTGTCTCTAACTATGATTCTTCCTGTGAAATCTCCTTCTCTCACACAAACACAAACTTCGTCTCCCGGGGTATAATTTCTCTCCACTATTCCCCTGTGTGCCACTCGCACACCCCCTCTCACACAGAGATGTCTTGCGCTCCTTAGGTATGAGAAGCTATGACTCTGCTTCCTCTTAAATATCACTTTCTCACAAACAAACACAAACTCTGTCTCCCAGGGTCTCATATATCCCCACATTCTCTTGTATGTCACTCACACGCACTCTCTATCCCTAGAGATATCTCGCGTCCCCTGATATGTCTCTCTAGCTATCACTTTGGTTGTGAAATATCTTTCTCTCTCGCAAACACAAAATTCCGTCTCTAGGGATATCATTTCTCCATCATATTTGTTTGTATGTGACTCACATGCACACTCTCTCTATCTCTCTCACACCCACACACATAACTCAGCCTTCTGATCCACTCGAATCTTAGTTCTAACACACACTAGCTAGCATCTTTATCTTTCTATTTATCTGTTTCTCCATCAACCTTGTTTCTCGCCCTCAGTCTTGCTTCCTATCACGCACACTCTATACGTTTCTCTATACATGCAGTCATGCGTCCTCTTTTTATCTTTGTCTCTCACACACATAACTTCACCCTCTGAACCACTCGGCAGTCATCTCTAACACACAAACTAGCCGATGTCCCTCTAGCTAGCATATATATATATCTCTATCTATCTGTAGTTTCTCCGTCAACATTTCTTTCTCGTATGCACTCTTGCTTCCTATCACGCATGCTATATCTGTCTCTCCATAGATGCATCTATAGGTTGATCTCTGTTGCACAATAATTGTGTCTCGCTCCCTCTGCTCGCCATAGATGCATGCTCCAGCCCACGCCACTATCTCTTAAAGACAAAAACACATGCTCAATTATCGGGCCTTCTTCCCTCCACTCTCACATGCATGCATATTGTCATACCGATTCGTCTCTCCCATGTCGTTGATCTTATGACTTATGTCTTCTTTCTTTTATCTCGATCATGCGCGTGCACACACACACACATCCCACGTATACATGTACACCTCTTGCACATGCACATTTAAGGTCTCCTATGTCTCCATACGTAGTGTAAGTGCATCTAGTGCCCCTTAGTGACTTTGGTGTATTGTAGAAATCGCCTATTCAGCCCCCCCCCCTCTAGTCGATATAACGCACTTTCACGTAGTTAATTACCCTCAGCCCTAACCCCACATCAAATTGTTCTCTTCTTGTGTGCACATAACTTCCGCCTGGATGGGTAAAACACACGCTCACACTTAACAATCTCCTTCTATCTACCCCCCCTCTCTCAGTCTTCCCCTATATCCCCGAAACCAATAAGACCATCCCTTCGTTTAATTGCTGCCTACATGCACCATCGATACATAGTAGCCTTCCTCGGTCTCTCGAACAAACATGTTCTCTCGATGTCGACTCCTCTCACACGCACACGCCTTCTCTTCCCTCTCTACAAGCATCTTCTCTCTTGCACCCCCTTGTTGGTGGCCTCTGCCATACACATCACCTCTCAATTATGAAGCCACACACACTTAAATTACTTTCGCCACCGAAGACTCCGCTTCATACACACACACACACACACATGCACGCACCCCCCCACACACACACACAGAGATTCCATCTCTCACACACACATGATCGAGGCAGAGCATTTGTTCCTACCACCCTTCGTCCAACCTTACCCGTATGATAAACAAACACCTTAATTTACCTGTATAACATGGACAAATTCCACTTTACATTAGTAGTTAGCAAACTTCTCATAATTATATAACGCAAATCACAAGCAGGAAGTGACTTTTTTTAACACAACGACATTAACATGGCCATGTAAATCACTAGCTAAAGTGTAATACCATTATACTGATATCCCGATGCAAAAGGTTGAGTACATGTCCGAAGAGTAGAGTCGCACACATGCACTCTGTCTCTTAGAGTCTCACACACATACCAGTTACATGACGCCCCCTAAGCAGAACCGTCTATTACAATTTGTGCACTCGCGGGTACACGTGATGGTGCGCATTTATTTAAGCTGGACGGCGAACCCAAATAGTATCTGCATTCATTTCCCTCTCGCCGCCTCTTCTCTGGTCGTCGTTGCTCGATAGCCATGGCCTAGCCAAAGGTAACAACATACGCCATACTCCCGCTGGAGCGGCACTTTAATCTGGAGGCGGCGCGAAGCCCGGATCACAGTCGACCTGCCTCCGGAGTGCGTACTAGCCGGAGCCGTACGAGGAGACGTTGGAGGTGGAGCAGCACGTGGAGTCGGAGGAGGAGAACAACGACGCGGAGCCAGAATAGGAGGAAGACAACGCGGGCGAAGCGGAGCCGATTGAGGAGGATGATTTCCATTATACTCAAACTTAAAGGGCTTCGAGTTTCATGCCACATTTATTTCATAGAGACAAGAGAAAGGAAATTTTAGTGGTCATGCATGCATCTTTTTGAGCTAGCACTCCTATATAAGTGTCAATCAGTCGCTTCCCACGGACATGCGCGGGAAGTGGAAGAGCAAGGAGAAGGGAAGCGGGTTGTGGAGTACGTCTGTTGCGGCACGAGCTCCAAGGAACATTCATGCCAAACAATGCATAGTTGTAGAGTATAGTACAACGGAGTATGAATTGGCCTTTAGGTTGCATGTGGATGACATGGCTGCAACATGCAGGCTGCAGTTCGACAGCCTACCACTCCGTTTAGCACAGTTTGATCACGCAAAATTTGCATGCACGCATGTCACGCATGTACTTGTCGAAGGCGTGCTCGAAAAAGGGCGACCAGGTCCGCTAGTCCGCATTGGTCCATGCACCTGGAAAACAACTAATCCTAGTCACTATAAATGTTGTGCGTGGTTTAATTTTGGGCTAGTGGATGGACACGAACGTGCTGTAAAACGAACGGCCCGCCAGCTCCCTAATCTCTATCTCTACTCTTCTTCTACTACTCTTGTTTTTTTATCTCTACTCTTATAAAAATCAGAGTTGGTGATGATGGTGTGCCTGCCATCCTGCAATATAGGCTGTCCGATTTATATAAGACGGAATCGAATTAAACTATGGCAATTTTGCAAAAAGATACCCACACCCCTCTCCACATTTTCAAAGAAGGCCTTCCCTCGTTCATCCTTTTCTCTCACAAGATAAACTACTCATAAAAATGCATCTTGATGTTACGTGCACCGCACGATGATGTTTCCTTGGGGGTCTCTCCAGCGCGACGTGGCCATAGTTGCAAGTTGACGCCTCTTGAGATGCCGACGTTGAGGGGCACTCGGATTTTTGTCCGATGAGCAGGTAAGTGATGAGTTTGATCATGTAGTAAATGCATTCTAAAGACTGCTTCTGTGTCCATTTCCTAATCCCCCCGCTGCCCACTATTTCATAGGTTAGGCTTGGTGCCAATGGAGATTGGCTTGTATATGTACGGGTGGGTACCAACATCAATTTGCACAACATTTCCAACGGTGACACCATTCCCATAGAACCTTTGTCCAACATTGGGATCAACCATGCAACGGGCCATCGCCTGAATTGGTAAGATGGAACCATGGTGAGATTGAAGCAGATAGCAATCCCAGAATCCCTGATAAGGTCGTCCGCCAACCAAAATTACACTCTCATCGCGGTTTTTGACATCGCGATTGCTTTCACGAACCTTGCACTGGCGGTCAAAGGTGGACCATGTTGTCTGTGGCCGATTTGTTGCCGTACAAGTATGAAGACGTTGTGCTCCGTTCTAACCACATCTTCACGGTGACAAACCAGGGGACTTGTTTCGTATGGGATGTCCTACGGTATAGTCCCTCTCTTCCAGTTTATTTGTTTCGTATGCCGATGTTGTGGGACATCCAGCACGTGCTGTGTTTGGCACTCCTTCATCGTAAGAGTGGAGAAGCTAGCTTTCATCAACAATAAAAAATAAATATAAATCAGCAATGATACTATACCACGCGGTTTCCTTGCCCCTCGATATCGGAAAGAATACTTTCATTCGCCGACATGTGGGACGTCGACCATCCTGGTCCACTTGCCATGCACGTAGAATTCCAAGGGAGAGTCACCCCGGCCGCCGCACCGTAGTAATAATGACTAATGAGCCTTCAAATTACAGGCCCAACCTTTCCCACTGTGAAGTTGCTCGAACTTTGTTGAATTGCGCTTCTTGAAGAAAACTACTGTACCAGCAGTACTACTAGCTATAGTAGTATTGTACTCCAGCAGAGGCCTCCTTTTGTTCTGTCACACCCTAATTTTCATGCTACCACACTTAAGCTAATAAATCATGATAAAATGTGGTTTGACAAAAACTTTTGGGTGTTTTGGACTTTGCTTTGATTGGATATTGTTTGTTGTTTGCAAGTTCTCTAAAAATCAAATAAATCCTCCAACTCTTATACTCCCTCTCCTTGATCGAAAACTTTACCCAATGATCATGCCATGTTATAGGACAGCATAGTATTTTCTTTCAAAAATAATTTGGCCAAAAAGTATTTTCTAAATTATGTTTTCCAAAAACCCCTAAGTTAAGGCTTGAAATACAAGTACTTAAACTGGGATGTGAAAAATCTGTCAAAAAATATATTTGAATCATATTAGATATAGGACTCCCTAAAACCACAAAAATATTATTTTAAAAGTTATTTTGCTATTTTATTTAAAGGCTTTTTCTTTAGGCCAGAAATGGTCTTTAATAGGTTAAAATTATTTTAAAGCTTCAACAATATTTGAGAAAATTTAGGGAAGCTCAGAGGACATATATTGTCCATATATAAGAGTTTCAACACATGGACATGTTCAAAATATTGGTCAGATCCCTCAAAAACCCGTTCTGGATATTTAAAGATTTTGAAATATTTAAAAAGGAAATATTCTTCATTAATTCCAAGAAAATTCTAGCATGTCACATATTAAATATTTGATGATCTTGCCAAGCCTCGTGTCTTGGAGAACAAGATAACATCACCAAAACCCCTCAAAACTATTTCTATCCATTTTGAAGTTTGAGCAACTTTACATTGCCAAACATGTCCAAATGCCATCAAACTTTGTGCACATGCTCAAATGGTATAATTATGCACCCATACCAAATGGCACAAGTTGGAGAGAAGGATAATTTGATCAAAGAGCCCCAAAACCCTCTCTAGCCAGATCCAAATTTTAACAACTTTGCATTACCAACTGTCTCCTTTTGATCCCCAATTTTATGTACATGCTCAAATCTCCAAATTATGGCACTACACCAAGTAGTGCATCAAGGAGAAAATGTTTGCATGACTAAATCTAGGAAAACCCATATCTGTTGATTTCTAGGGTTTGCCAAAGTTACATTGGAAACTTTCTTCAAATGGTCTCAATCTTGGTGAACAACCTCAATCCTATATGCCATTTGATCGTGTTAAATATCATGTGAAGGAGAATCTTGTTACTTGCCCAAACTTGCATCAAACACCTTCTGCCATTTTACCAAAACCATTGTTTTGACCCCTTCTACTATTCTCCATAAGCTCAATTTTTTACCAGAGGTTCTCCTAGTCATATTTTACCCCCAGCAACTCACTCTCTTCCTCAACTAAATGATTTAAGGGGGGGTAAAACCCCATTTTACTCTTCTGGACAGCACATATCTCTCTCTCTCTCTCTCTCAACCCCACCTCTCTCCGAGTGGTTCACCAGGCCATCCAAGGTTTTCCCTTCCTTGCTTACTCCTCCATAGCACCTCTAGACACTAGTGGACACGCCCATGGCACATAGTTTATGCCATGGCATGCAGAGCTCGCGCTCTGGAGCATGCTGCAGTGCGCTCCTACACTACAGCTTGCCCATTCCGAGGCAATCCAGCAGCCTTGGGCATTAGAATATTGTCTCCTGATGTCGCCTCGACATCCACGGCACGCAAGGCTATCGGGCCCCTCTTCCCTCGACCTCCTCTTGCCCCTACCAAGCTCGCCTGAGCGGCGCCCGTGAGCTCCTGAGCGGGCATGAAGCTCTGCCACGTGCCTGCCTATTTCTACCCCTCCCCAAGTCTTTTCTCGCGTACATAGGCACCCTCTCTCTCAGTAACCTCCTGGAGCACCCCACGCTCTTACCCGTGCCCTCTTCCTCCTCCTAATTCCGCCATTGTGGCCGCTCGGCTCTTCTCAAACTCGATCTCTCCAGCCCTCCCCACCTCTCCTTAGGAGCCTACCAGCTCTCTCCGAATTCTATGAACCTCCATCCTCATCAGCTCGTTCAGAAAGGCGCCACATCTCCACCAAGCGGTGGACCCCTTCTAGGTTGAGGGTAAGATGGCGGCCGTTCGGGGGCTTCCCAGCGCCCTCAACCGATGGGGATTGCACCGGTGTCTCCTCCTGGTTCCAGAGGTGGTCCGAGCTCCACCTGGGGTGGCCTGTACCGCCAGGGAGTGTCGGCGCACGACCGGCCAATGCCTCTGTCGACTACCGTCTGGAGGAAGACGATGAAGGCACACGGTGGCGAGTGGGCTATGTGTGACCCGCACGTCAGCCACTAAAGCGCTGGGTCCAGCTGGCGTAAGTGGAGACGGATCCGTGGGCTTCCGCGTCCCTGCCGTGAATGCGCACAGCTTGAAGGCGCCATCGATGTCACCTCCATCTCCCGCGCGACTGGGCCAGGCCCAGTGCGCTCCGGCTCTAAGAATGGTCCAGTGTGCGCCAGCACAGCCAAATCCAGCCCATTTAGGTATATGCCTTTCCTTTTCTCCAGAGAGTTTGTAAAATCCCTAGAGAATTCATATGAAGTCCAAATTTGATGGTTCAAATTTCTAGTAGTTCCCGAAACATTTCCTTCACAGTTATTTATCTAATCACATTTTTCCATTTCTATGATAAACTTTAGAAAATCACAGAGCCCTTTTTTGATCCAAATGCCATGATTCGAATTCCTATGTCTTATAAGTTCAAAACTAAGTTTTTGAACATTTTTCCCTATATTTTATGTGTCGCATGAAATATTGGTCCATTTCCTCATATATTGCCAACTTTGCAAATGCATAGGAAAATCCTTTGAACCCCAAATGCTAGTTGCTTCTAAAATCATCATTTGTTAAATGGGTGCCTTGCTCATTTTTCAAAATGATGTTTCTGTACACTTCTTGCAAATCCATTAAATCCCTTGATTCCATTAGATTGAAATGTTTAGAAATATCCACTGATCCAATTCCAATGAAACCACCTTGGTCATTTTTCATATGACTAGTGGTATCCTAGAAAACTCCAACTCACATTTTTAGAGCACTTTTGTTTTTGCCTTGTTGTGTTACTTATTGTGATTGTTTCCGACATTAGTTGACAAAGTAGACGGGATACTCAAAGATGGACCAGAAGGATTGAAGACCTTGCGGAGCTAGGCAAGCATCCCTTTGACCATGATGAACCCTTTTAATCATAGCATTTTTTCTGTTATTGTTGAATGCATGATATCTTGAATGGCAACCTTGCTAGGCATGCCTATGGTGCATACCACGTTGATACTTGCATTCTTCATGATTGTATCCTTCTTTAGAGTTGTGTTGGTGGGTTGTAGAAATTTGCTATAGTAGTTGGATATGCCAAATGGGTCAAAGTTATGCATGGAAAGAAACAAGTGTGGTTTGACATACTTGCAAATAGCCCCAGTGGGTGCCACTAATGCCCCTGGGAGATGATGATGAACTAGGTCACTACTTGGTGGAGAGGTAGTTTACCGAGGCTTGATGAAAGTGTTGTTTAAAGAGACAGATTAGATTTAAGACTTGTTGACCATCCCAACCAAACATGCGCAACCACTCTACCCTTATATGGGAAAGGGCATAATTGATTACCTAGTTCGTGTTAACATGGATGCCCGCATTACTAGTGACGAGAGTGGCATGGTCACTCTCGGGACAGGGTCGTGCCAGGTAGGGCGGCCATGACTGTTTTTACAGGGCACTGGACACATCATTGGTACCCCGTGCTTGTGATATGTGATGAATATGGGAGCGTGGCTCCACACAAAAATTATTATGTGAAAATGTTTGGCACGGGTGCTGCTACTAATTGAGTTGACTCCTTGTTAGTCACGGCTAGGGAAAGGTAGTAATCGGCTCCTTACCCCGGGTACTTGAGGTACCGTGGGTCGTGGATGACACGGAAGTTCCCCGGATCCTGTGGGTAAAGTGTGCAACCTCTGCAGAGTATCAAACTATTCGAATAGCCGTGTCCACGGTCAAGGACAGTTTGGTGATGCTGCTTAGACTATGTCCATATGTTTCTGACAAACAACACGGTTTGGTGATACTGTTGATGTGATTCATGAGGAAGCCATGATGAGCTTGAGCATGAGTTGTTCACAACTCTTTCTTGATGTTGATTTCTGTAACCTCCTGATACTTGTTGCTGATGCATTCATGTCCTTGATAAATGTTGATCATACTTGCATGAGCAAAACTAGCTTTCCGCAGAAGTGCCAATGTAGTAGTAGAGCCTTGCATAATTATTCTGTTATCACTCTTGGGTTGCTTGTGTGTACATTCAAAGTACTCATTGGCCTGCCATTGGTTATTTTATTGGCCAGGCATGAAAGAATAGGAATTCTAGGAAGAGTTCTTTGTTGACGATCGTGCGAGCTGGGACACTTCCCAGTCAGAATGCCTGTAGGGTTAAGGCAGATGGCATGGGTCCAAGTTGTCATTGAAGATTCCCGATGCTATGATATACTCAATACCGGACCATAATGGTCATAATTTGTGTAAAACGGTATGTATGGATGGAAGACTCTTGTTATTCAGCTTTTGTGTGTTCAGTGAGCATTGATCTCTAGGATCATTGTACACGTGCATTTGGTGATCACGACTTGTGAGTCGGGGTCCCCATAGAGTTGGTATCAGAGCCATCCTGACTGTAGGAAGCCTTACTTAGCATGGTCGTTAGTTAGGGTCCAAAACTATCCCGAAGTTTCAAAAACTATCTATACTTCTCTTCCCTTCTGAGTTTTATTTCGAAAACTAAAGACATATTTTCCTTGTTGATCTCTTCCCCCTCAAAACTTTTTGTAATGGCCGCTAGTACCCTTATGCCCGTGACCATTGTATTCCTTGAAATCCTCATGGATAGCCTAGAAGGAATACACCTTGCCAAACATTTACCCACATCTTCTGAACACAAGTTTGGCGACACCACAAGACAGAAGACACTTTCTCAAGGATTCAGGAAACCAAGACTCGGAAGATAGTGGCACACCCTCGACACTGCCCCAAGATGATGCAACCTTATCCTGCAACGATCAGGGCATAGGATATGTAAGATCATGATATGCATCGCTAATAGAGTAACTATCGCTACCGTTGTTGTATCAGCAACCGCCGGTGGATGAGAACCTCGCCATTTGGTCCGCCTAACTATAGTGAGCAGGAAAACGGTTCTCTTTATCCCCTGCTCTTGGTGTCGATGTTGTCATCAACAAAACCGACAGGTTGGACCTTTACTATGCCTTGTGAATGTCATTACAAAAAAGGATTGCTTACATAGAACCCTTGATGCCTTAGGAGGAAAAAGGGATCGTCCTCATTAAGAAGGCAACAGAAGACCGAGTCAATGCCAACTAGGAGGAACCACCTTCACCCCGTCAGCTCATCAGGCGAGAAGATTCTTCAGGATCCACCCGGATTGTTTCATCGAACAACTACAAGAGACGTAGCGACACCTAAGGAAACCCAGAAGACTGCATGAGGCACAGAACAAAGCACGACTACTGAGTCCGAGAACCCCTAGGGTAGGATGAGTCGTGTAACCCCAATGCATAGTCGAGTCAGTATGATGGTTCGAATAGAACCATGATTGTGTGTTCCTTGTTTTTATTTGTTTGTGTTTTGATATCAGTCACCCTTTTTCCCCAGGCAACAATTATGCGACCATATCACCTACCTTGTCTTGTTGTCTGTGTTTGGAATTTTTGGCACCTGCTTGTTTGGACTTGCACTATAGAACCCCCTTTAGGCATTCCCCTCCTCTAAGCTACTTTTCCCTCTCATCCCTCTCCTCTACTGAAGACCAGCAAGACATGATGCACCAAGGATTCCACCTCAGCAACCAACTAGTACTGAAGGCTTTTGCTACAGCCTCCTCGACCAAGTGCACCCCCGTGGAGTTATGATTATCCCTAAAGATTAGAAACCCATCCCTATACGCTTCGAGACTTCATGAGATACCCCAGCTCGAATCCTTAACTATGTGCTTAACCCATAGGATTGCAATAGAACCAGTTAAACATCTGTAACCTTACTTAGCACTTGGTTCATTATGGAATTAGTGGACATAGTGAACAAGCACATTATCATCCTAATATAGCACAAGAACTGACGATGCCATAGGGAAGACAAATTTGAGGATATAGGAATAGAGGAAAAATGACTTGATGAGTTTATATCGGTGACCTTGAGGAATTATCCGAGACTATTTGGTGGATTATAAGGCTTTCATGTTGATAGATGAACTTGGTGGGGTCATGTTAATAGAGTAGCATAGCTTTCATTACCCCCTGGGTAAATTTGATTTGGTAGGACAATTATGATCGCGAGCTGAAATTCTTTGGAGGTATAAGGATTTGACTTAGCTAGGGGATATTGATAGAAGATAATTGATATTACGATAATGACTTGGGGGAACATGTAGGAATTCTCGTGTGACATGAGATTGGATTAATTGCCAGAGTTGATTTAGGGATCTATATAAGCCTGGCCTTGGAGTTTACTTGACCATGGTAATGGGAATTGGTGGAATGACTATAGTAAGGACAACCCTTTGAAGTACTTGGGGGTTATAGGACATTAGTACATCATGTGGTACACCATAGACATTGGTTTTGTAGAATTAATGGATTATGTAGTGATTAATGGAAGTTAGTGGGTTGTTGGAGTTGATTCATAGGAAGGAAACAAGATCTTGGAGTGGTATATGATGTGTTTCCTTAGGATAGAGATGCACTATCTTGGGTCTTGCAAGGATAAGCTGAGTACTTGGATTGTGATGTTTAATTCAAGCTTAGCAGCTTGTATGTTCTACCCATGGATTTTTGCATAGATATTAGTTTGGGGAATAGTTGACATGTATGATTTTGTTAGGCCTCTGATGCATCTCCAAATTATCTACTTTTCGAAACGGTGATGGGTTGGATGAGATTTACCATGTAATCGAGTTAGTTTTGTTAGGGTTTGATCCCTAGTATCCATTATGTTCTAAGATAGATGTTTCTATGACTTTGCCATGCTTAATGCTTGTCACTAGGGCCCGAGTGCCATGATTTCAGATCTGAACCTATGATGTTTTAATGAATATATGTGAGTTCTTGATCCTATCTTGCAAGTTATAGTCACCTATTACGTGTTATGATCCCGCAAACCCTAGAGTGACAATAGTCGGGACACTTCCCGGTGACGACCGTAGTTTATGGAGTTCATTCATTCACTAAGTGCTAATGCTTTGGCCCGGTACTCTATTAAAGGAGGCCTTAATATCCCTTAGTTTCCAATAGGACCCCGCTGCCACGGGAGGGTAGGACAAAAGATGTCATGCAAGTTCTTTTCCATAAGCACATATGAGTATATTTGGAATATATGCCTACATTACATTGATGAACTGGAGCTAGTTCTGTGTCACCCTATGTTATAACTGTTGCATGATGAATTACATCCAACATAATTATCCATAATTGATCCATTGCCTACGAGCTTTTCATATATTGATCTTTGCTAAGTTACTGCTCCGTTGTCACTGTTATGATTGCTACAAAACTGCTACTATTACTTTTGCCACTATTACCGTTACTTCCATACTACTTTCCTACTAAATAATTTGATGCGTATATTAAGTCTTTTAAGTGGGGTTGAATTGACAACTCAGCTACTAATACTTGAGAATATTCTTTGGCTCCCCTTGCGTCGAATAAATAAATTTGGGTTGAATACTCTACCCTCGAAAACTGTTGTGATCCCTTATACTTGTGGGTTATCAGCCTCCTCTCCGGATTGTTTCAGTAATATGATGTGATTTCTTTGAAGGACTAGGTATAACTATTGGCATCTCAGAAACCGTGCTTAAGGATAAGATGATAAACGTTCACCCACACACTATAATCCTTGAAACCCTTAAGCCCTACCAAGCCACAACATGGACAGACCATGACCACAGGCTTTGGCTCTAGATCTAGAAGACCTTGGCCAACACTCGACCGTGACCACCATAAATGTCCATCCGACCTTATGTACCCCATAAATGGAGACTTCAGGGAGTACTTGGATTGGTGACCTACTTGTCAAACCGAAGACATAACAAGAGCGTTCAGCTAGTTAGGGAACATTTGAAGACCGCCATGTCAAGGAAGATAACTACACCAACCGTCGTCGTCAATAAGCTATCTTCCGTATCGAAGACCATATGTATGGATAAGCCAGTCCTCTCAAAGGAACCACACATTTCCATGTCAAAGGGAAGCTCGCACCAAGATTTATCGACCCCCTCCAAGATCACCGCAAGACGAAGAGTAGACGGCTACCAGTTGGAGCTACCACCTGAGTTACCCACCGTGCACAAGTTTCTCCACAAGACACAACTCCGGAAGTGTTTCCAACTTCCTAGCTAGCCCGATCTCTACAAGGGCATCGATCACCGAGCATTGACCTCCAGCCCAATCTAACCTACCGCAAGAAACCCATTAGCAACTTGGATCAGGCAGAACGCTATACACAAAGCCACACCATCAAGTACTTCAAGGTTCAGTGGAGCACCACTCGGAAGCAGGAGTAGTATGAGGACATGAGGACTACCCCACATCCAAGTTTCCGTATTCCTTTTCGCGCCTAGTTTGGGAATCTCGGGGATGAGATTCTTGTAAGGGGGGTAGGTGATAACCCACAAGTGTAGGGGATAATTGTAGCCTCTTTCGATAAATAAGAGTGTCAAACCCAACATGGAGCTAAAGGTAGAAAAAATATTCTCTCATGTCCTATCTGCCACTGGTACGACTCTACGCACGCTTAGTGTTCGCTTTACCTAGAACAAGTATGAAACTAGAAGTACTTTGTAGGTGTTGTTGGATAGGTTTGCAAGATAATAAAGAGCATGTAAATAAAAGCTAGGGGCTGTTTAGATAAAGACGCAATAAACTCAATATAGCGAGCGTGGAAAAGTGGTGGTAGGAGTTGTGAAATTGTCCCTAAGCAATTGGCTACTTTACTAGATCGATAGCAAGTTTTATGTGGGAGGCGCATAAGCTAACATACTTTCTCTTCTTGGATCATATGCACTTATGACAGGAACTCTAGCAAGCATCCGTAACTACTAAAGATCATTAAGGTAAAACCCACCCATAGCATTAAAGCATCAAGTCCCCTTTATCCCATACGCCACAACCCCCTTACTCGAGTTTATGCTTCTGTCACTCAAGCAACCCACTGTAAGCGAATCATGAACATATTGCAACACCCTACAACGGGAATCCCTCATGCTTGCGCGACACGGAGGGCACAATAGGACAGCAACATAACCACAAGCAAATTAAACCAATCATATCAATTCATCAATCACCGGTAGGACAACAAAAATCTACTCAGACATCATAGGATGGCAACACAACATTGGATAATAATATGAAGCATAAAGCACCATGTTCAAGTACAGGGTACAGCGGGTTGCGGGAGAGGGGACCGCTGAATATAGATGGGGGAAGGTGATAGAGATGTTGGTGAAGATGGCGGAGGTGTTGGTGAAGATTGCGGTAATGATGGCCCCCAGCGGCGTTCCGGCGCCACCAGAAGCAAGGGGGAGAGAGCCCCCCTTCTTCTTCTTCTTCTTCCTTGACCTTCTCCCTAGATGGGAGAAGGGTTTCCCCTCTGGTCCTTGGCTCCCATGGCGTGGGAGGGGCAAGAGCCCCTCCGAGATTGGATATGTCTCTCTGTCTCTCTCTATTTCTGCGTTCTCATATTCTGCCCTTTCACCGTTTCTTTTATATCCGGAGATCCGTAACTCCGATGGGTTGAATGTTTCGCCCAGATTTTTCTCATAAAATTAGATTTATTGCGGCAAAAGAAGAGCGTCAACCGCCTTACAGGGTTCCCACGAGGGTCCAGGGCGCGCCTGCCTCCCTGGGACGCGCCCCCTGCCTCGTGGCCCCCTCGGGCACCGTCTCGCGTTGATTTTTCCTCCCAAAAATCACAAATACTCGAAAATAATTCTCTGTCCGTTTTTATCCCGTTTCGACTCCGTTTGATATGGGGTTTCTACGAAACATAAAACATGCAACAAACAGGAACTGGCACTGGGCACTGGATCAATATGTTAGTCCCAAAAATAATATAAAAAGTTACCAAAAGTATATGAAACTTGAATAATATTGGCATGAAACAATCAAAAATTATAGATATGACGGAGACATATCAGCAGGTCTGTCACACCCTGATTTTCATGCCACAACACTAAGCTAATAAATCATGATAAAATGTGGTTTGACAAAAACTTTTGGGAGTGTTGGACTTTGCTTTTATTGGATTTTGTCTGTTGTTTGCAAGGGCTCTAAAAATCAAATAAATCCTCCAACTCTTATACTCCCTATCCTTGATGTAAAACTTTGCCCAATGATCATGCCATGTGTATAGGACAACATAGTATTTTCTTTCAAAAATAATTTGGCCAAAAAGTATTTTCTAAATTAGGGTTTCCAAAAACCCCTGAGTTAAGTCTTGAACTACAAGTACTTAATCTGGGATGTGTAAAATCTCTCAAAAAATATATTTGAATCCTATTAGATATGGGACTCCCTAAAACCACAAAAATATTATTTTAAAAGTTATTTTGCTATTTTATTTAAAGGCTTTTTCTTTAGGACAGATATGGTCATTAATAGGTTGAAATTGTTTTAAAGCCTCAAAAATATTTGAGAAAATTTAGGGAAGCTCAGAGGTCATATATTGTCTATATATAAGAGTTTCAACACATGGTCATGTTCAAAATATTGGTCAAATCCCTCAAAAACCCTTTCAGGATATTTCAAGCTTCTAAAATATTTACAAAGGAAATATTATTCATTAATTCCAAGAAAATTCTAGCATGTCACATATGACATATTTGATTATCTTGCCAAGCCTCATATCTTGGAGAACAAGATAACATCACCGAAACCCCTCAAAACTATTTTTGTCCATTTTGAAGATTGAGCAACTTTACATTGCCAAACATGTCCAAATGCCCTCAAACTTTGTGCACAAGCTCAAATGGTCTAATTATGCACCTATACCGAATGGCACAAGTTGGAGAGAAGGATAACTTGATCAAAGTGCCCCAAAACCCTCTCTAGCAAGATCCAAATTTTAACAACTTTCCATTACCAAATTTCTCCTTTTGATCCCAAATTTTGTGTGCATGCTAAACTCTCCAAATGATGACACTACACCAAGTAGTGCATCCAGGAGAAAATGTTTGCATGACTAAATTTTGGAAAACCCATTTCTGTTGATTTCTAGGGTTTGCCAAAGTTACATTGGAAACTTTCATCAAATGAGCTCAAACTTGGTGAACAACCTCAATTCTATATGCCATTTGATCCTGTTAAATATCATGTGAAGGAGAATCTTGTTACTTGCCCAAACTTGCCGCAAACACCTTCTGCCATTTTACCAAAACCATTGTTTTGACCCCTTCTACTATTCTCCATAAGCTCAATGATTGAAGGGGGTAAAACCCCATTTTACTCTTCTGGGATATAGATCGGCTAAGCGGAACAGCAAGCGACTCTCGGCCTCCCCTCTCCCAAGAAGTCTCTCGTTCTCTCCTTTCCCTTGAGAGTCCACCGCTGGCGGCCGGGCCAATCCGATGCCTTCTCCAACGGAGTAGCCGGTCGGGAGTGGGATTAGAGAGGCGCCGGACTTAGGACTGTACATAGTAGCAGTAGTTCTAGTACTTTTAGGGTGTATCTGCGAGTTGCGGGTCTTCGGCTTTATGCTGGTCGTCGGCTCTATGCCGGGAGATGGGGGTTGGATCCATCGAGCTGGATCTTGGCCTGGCTGGTGGCGCTTCTTCTCCTTGCGGAGCTCCGGTGGTCGGAGCCGATGGTGATGGGGAGGAGTTCTGCTGGCACCTCCATCAGTAAAGCTCGTTTTGGCAGACCTGTTCATCGTGTTCCACGTGTGTGCCTTTTCTTCTTTGCTCATGGGGATGCGGAGGAGATGGGGCTTGTGCTGCTGGGCTCCGGCGAGGCGGGTCTGCAACAGGGGAGCTTTGGAGCTTCTCCTGGGAGGGCATCCACAACAGTTCTTCTTCAACTGCCGCCCCCAATGGTCGATGGGCGACCTCTCCCACCTCTGCCGTCGGCTACTGCTTCCTCTGGCCGGCATAATCAGGTGATGTTCAACCTCCAGGTTGCTATGTCGAGAAGGAGGCCTTCTTGCTCCAGTACGGCGTGCTCCCGCTGCACCGCCCCAAGTGGTTTCGTTCCAGGCGGCGATGCGGTCGGCCGTGCTGCGATGCTCAAATGTAGTGGAGAAGGGGCTGGACCTGATTGCGTTTTCCAAAGTTTGCTTAGGGTCATATGTGCAAATTTTAAGGACCTGCGTGTAATTTCTATTTTCCTTTTGGTCCGTGATGTAATATGTATCTCCACCGCTGAAATTTAATGGAAGCTTTGGGGTCCTTCGGGGCCCTTCCCTGTTCAAAAAAAACTCTTCTGGACAGCACATCTCTCTCTCTCCCTCTCTCTCTCTCCCTCCCTCCCTCCCTCCCTCTCCCCTAGTGGTTCACCAGGGCATCCAAGGCTTTCCCTTCCTTGTTTACTCCTCCCTATCACCTCTAGACACTAGTGGACATGACCATGGCACATAGTTTATGCCATGGCGTGCAGAGCTCGTGCTCTGGAGCACGCTACATTGTGCTCCCGCACTATAGCTTGCCCATTTCGAGCGGCACCTGTGAGCTCCCTAGCGGGCACGAAGCTCTGCCCTGCGCCTGCCTATTTCTACCCCTCCTTGAGTCTTCTCTCGCGTACATAACCACCCTCTCTCTCTCGCTCAGTAACCTCCTGGACCACCCCATGCTCTCTCCAATGCCCTCTTCCTCCTCCTAATTCCGCCATTGTGGTCGCTCGGCTCTGCTCAGACTCAAGCTCTCTAGCCCTCCTCACCATAGGAGCCTCCCAGATCTCTTTGAATCTCCATGAACCTCCATCCTCATCAGCTCGTCCGGAAAGCACCATAGCTAGCTGGCAAACGGTGGACCCCTTCTCGATTGCGGGTAAGATGGCAGTCGTTCGAGGGCTCCCCAGCGCCCTCAACCGGCAGGGATGGCACTGGAGTCTCCTCCCGGTTCAACAGGTGGTCCAAGCTCCACCTGGGATGGCCCGTGCCGCCGGGGAGCGTCGGCGCACGGCCGGCCAGTGCCTCCGTCGACTACCATCTGGAGGAAGACGATGACAACACACAATGGCAAGTGGGCTGTTAGGAATTGATTAATTAATTTAATTAAAGGGATAATCCCTGCTTATGTCGGTTCCGCTATTGGCAACCGCTCTTGGCAACCGTCTTTGTATCCGGGTATATATACCACAAACTTCATCAATGAAAGTAACTGTTCCATCATTTGCTCCCTATCTCGTTTTTACTTTCACACGTTATCAGCACCTTGCCCTAACACAACGATTAGGCCAGACCTACTTGACGCCTCGGGCGATTCCCAGCGCTGCCGGCGTTATCTCGCGCGGCGGACTGCAGCAACGAGTCTTGGCACGGATGGCGACATTAGTCACGGCAGCGCCAGCGTCTGCCTCTGTACTCGCGATGACGACTCCATCCAGCGGGATTCAATCAACCATAACCCTTCCATGGCAGGAATCGATGGACATGCTTCTGCAAAAGAGGAAAACTAGATTGGGAGATTCTTCAATTTGTTTTTGTCTTCTTGCAATCAATCACAGATCTAATAACTATTCTGTTTTTGTAAATCGCTTCACCCGGCGTATGCTCGTAGTGAGATGGATTGATCACTACTCCAGCAGAAAGAGGGAGAAATCCTCAATCAAGAAGAAAAATCAACATCAAGAACAAGATTAGAAGATGAGGAACAGACTCCAACAGACTTGTTGTTCACATTTTCCCCCTTCTCCATCGTCCATCCTGACAGTCTCGTCGTCCATCGCAACTACCATCAGCAAAACATCCAGACGGCGTGTGGTCGCGTGGCCTCGACCTCCCGCATCAACCCGAGGCGTTCGCGGCATAGGCGCAGGCGCTGCGAGTCTCTCGATCAGGGAAGAAACTAGATGCAAAGAGAAAGAAAGCACAAAATTCAGAGAAAGGTCAAGAACATTAGAACGGCAAGGGGATCAGAAAAAAACATACAAGATCCCTGGGACACATCTCCAACAAAATGACAATAATGCAAAGACCAACTCTGCATCATACATCAATCAGGTGATTCAATTCCGATTTCGTTATACTAACCTCTAGGGCATTGTTTTTAATGTCGTCCAAAGCAAACTTCGGCAGCGACCCATGGCCCGGACTATGTTTCCCTCGGCTAAGCTCCTCGCGGAGCGGCGACATCCTTCGGCCCGGCTGCTCCCAGCGCTGCACCCCGAGGCGGCCGTGGACCACGGCCCCGGCGTGCCAGAGGATGCACTCCGGGCCTGCATCTTTTTCGATGAGGTGGCCAGGTGCGTAACACACAGCGGCGGCAGTGGCCAACGGCCGATGCCCGGCATGGCAACGCCCGGCAGCAAACACGGTGTCTCGCGGCTCCGCGGTGGCGGCCATCGGCCAACATGTGGCAGCGCGGTCCTCAGCCCGGGCAGAGGCAACCCACGAGGCGCAAAACGTGGCGGCGCAACCACCGGTCTGCCCGCACTGCACAGCGGCAGCAAGTTACCATGGCCACGACGCTCGCACGGGATAAGAAATTGGGGATCTTATCTTCTTTGGAATTTATTCAATTCAACCCTGTACTTAGAGATAATCATATCTTGCCCCTGCAGTTTCAGATCCAGTAAGAGTTTTCTCGAAATAGGCTTTCGCCCCACTTTATAAATAAAGCAACGGTCCACACGATCCAAGTTTGAAGAGCAACCAATAGGAAACGGTTGGGGCCATAGCACAAATAAGCCCAAGAAAGCATAAGAGAAATATAAAGAAAAAGCCACCTAGTGGCTACCGCCGAGCGGCCCTACGAGGACGACAGGCGACGCGCTGAGGCCAAAAGCGCATCCATCATCAAGCCAAGGCGATCACAATCATGCTGCCTCGAGAGCGGGTGCCAGTGCTGCAAGAAAGCAAGGAATTTGAAGGAGTCAGAAGCCTTCTTCGGGAAAACCTTCTCAATCACCATCTTATTCCGAGTCGTCCAAAGAGTCCACGACATTGCCGCAAAAATAAGCCAAAATAGGTGGCGATGTCGTGCAGGCTGTATAGCTCGAAGCTGCAGGAACTCCGCGAGATTTAGGGCCTCCCAGTCAGGCCCCAACGCCTCGCGGACGAAAGTCCATAATACCCTCGCTGCCGTACAAGAGAAGAGAATATGTGTCCCAGTCTCCGGTACTGCACAGAGGGGGCAAATACCATCTCCGGGTCCATGCCGCTTAAGTACCTCTGTCCCTGAGGGGAGACGATCTCGTAGAAGTTGCGAGTTAACTGCGATTTACTAAACCACATGTTTTAGTACCCAGATTTCTGAAATTGTCATTCAGTCTCTAACACTTGCGGTTGCAGTTTTAAGTCTACAGACTTTGTTTGGTCTGCATTTTAGTCTATGTACTTGCTGTAAAGCATATTAAAAAAGTTGTAATGTGTTCAATCTTCTTGCCTCATGCAATCTCTATAACACGTAACTGTGTACAACAACTCTATTTTGGCAATTTAAATATATTTTTCTTGCAAATGTTGATGTAAACTCATACTACAAAATTATAGTATGGGACGACCTTCAAAATTTATTTGTGAATCACAAGGTATTGGTGACATCTACTGCATCATTTGCAGATTATCCACCACTATTGTGAGGTCTACATCTTGTCACTTTAACAAGATGACTACCTTCAAAGTGCTATTCCAAATATTAATATTAGATGTGACTACCTCAAGATATCATAAGGTAATACTGGCATCTACTACAAATTTTGTAGACTATCCACTATTACTGTAAGGTCTACATCATGTCACTTTGACGGATGATTACCTTCAAAGTGATTTCATATATTTAGCATAACATAAGGTAATAGAATTATGAAGGGATATTCGATTCTGAGCTCAGGCTCAGCTGCTCCTGAAATCGTAGCCATCTGCTTGCATGCGGATGTGTGCCCTTGTGTATATTCCCAGACGTATTTTATCAGTATTAGCTTTGAAGAATGAACATGTATGCACACATTTATTGCGACGGGAGGCGTTAGCCTGCATGCGTAACATGTTTTAGACGAGCGGCCGAATGATTTTCCCGAGCCAGCCTGAGCTGTCTCTTGCATGGTGGATTTAACTGCCACCCACCCAATCTGTCTTTATCTATTTTTTCCCTTGATCTGCTGCTATGTCTGCGTCATCATCAGCTAGAGCTAAATCAGCTAGAGCTACACGTATAGCAGGGCATCCAAATCTAAGAATGCCATGCGACCATCCACATATCCGACTATAGAAGACATATGCCACAACCCACAATGACCACCATGGCCAACGGCCCATCAAGCTGGAACATTTTTATGTGCCAGAATAAGAGCAGATATTTTCATCCACAAAAAAGAGGAGCTATTATATATAACAGTATCACTGCTCAACAAATTTTGAACTGAATTTTAGAACTGCAAGGTAAACACAAATTGCAACGAACGATTTTGTCTACCAGAAATGCAAGAACTGCGGGGTTGTCCTAGACATGTATCTAAAAAAACTAAATTCTAAATTCTAAAATCATCATGTCCAGGGTCGCGACACTTCTGAAGATGCAAGATGAAAGGCAATGGTCACTCCTGGGTCCTGGCTTTTCTCTATTGCTTTGGTTGGGAAGCTCCATGTTTCCTAAATTACAAAAAACAATTAGGAAGTCAGAATACAACATTTTAGTAAACTTTTTCATACTACAATAGTTTTGTAACATGTTTTCAAGCATAAATAGGTTCGCAAAAGGAGATGATGGTAAGCCTAGTTAAAAGGCTCACCATTCTAGTTAGTCCAAGTACTTGAGCAACAAGTTGATGCATTTTTGGGATTACTTGAGCAGTGCAACTAAAGTAATATTACAAAATAAAATGGTTTCTTCAAGCTCATTGCGATTTATACAAACAAATGGTTTTGTTCGGATGCATTTGCTATATAAATTGTCATATGTATTTAAACGAGAAAATCTTCACTACCTCATCATAGTGGAATTTCATTGTTGCAACATGAACTGTACAAGCATAGATTCAACTTGTCTCTAAATTACACCAAAAAATGCTGACCAAGATGAGCTATCAGATTGTGTTTTTTTGGACCAAGTTTACTAACAGAAGCAAACTATAAAAAAGGCTATTTTCATCATGCAAGGTTGACTAATACAAGAACACCAAAACTCCTAGTAGATGATAAGAAACTGCAAGTACAGAACAAGCAATGAAGAACTCTTTACACACCTTATGAGTTTTTCACAACTGGTTAACATGGAATTGTAACATGTGGTTCACACTCACAAGGGAGCTTCACAAAACCAAAAACCAACCTATCATAGTTCTATCATCATCGGAACAACTGACATGAGAACTTCACTTTTTTTTCGTAGGATTGGATTACCATAATCCATAATCCCAGTGAGATAGTCTGAATTACCGACCTAAATTATGACAAATTAAATCATGGCCAAAGTTGACCAGATACTTCTGAAAAAGTATTAAATAACCCTTTTGCATAAATTACAGAAAAGTCATTTATAAGTTAGCACATTTCCTCTTTTACATGAAGTTGTCATTTATAAATTGATACTATAATGGAACACTTAGAAGTTTGCTCAAGAAAATGATGGGAGGGCTTGAACAACAATGTGGCCTTTAACAGAAAAAATAATCTTCCTGTACGTAGTCCGGCACAAGCTGCAACTAGACATCCAGTGCTAGCAAAATTTCAAGAATACTTATTAAAACAGAGAAGATTAAGAAAGAAACTTCTTGGGCCATATCCAACATAACAAACTATGGAGCAGATTCAGGCTGAATAACTTTGCCAGCATACTGTTGCCTTGCAAACAGAAAATGACATTAGTGTATACGTTTCATTTGTTTTGTAGACACCATTTACTTTAAACTAGGTGGATATCACAATAGTGGAAAATGCTTACTAGGCAAATCCCAGGTAAAGAAATGACAAAGTGCTGAATTTTAGATTCGATCTTCCATTTATCAAGTATACCAGTTTTGGCCTACAAGTCAAAAAGTTCTTGAGCATACCACTTCGCCATAAATAAATCAAGTGACCCCGCTTACAAATACCAAGCTCATATTCTTAGCAGGCATCGAACAATAACCCTATGTGTTTGCGGCATGAATTGTAATCAAGAAGCAAAATACAATTGCTCAACTTAATCAAATAAATTGATTGGTACTACCTTCATGAGACATTACTTGAGAAATTGAACAAAAGAGGGCATCATCACTTCCTCGGTGATCAATGTTTCAGCGAAAGCATGTGGGGGACATCAACATCAAACAAATGGGGAATGCAATTCACTAGGGTAATTTAATTTGCAAAGAACGAACTAGTGATTTGTTGTTGGTGCCTCTATTTTTTTCAAATAAACTCACCCAATAATCCTAGGCATGGATAAACTAACAAATCAATTGACTTGCTAGAAAATTCAACAGGCAATAGATCTGAATCAAATGTAATCTGGAGAGATGGAACCGATTAACTGGACAGAAGCCACCAGATCTGCTAGGGAAACGCTGGAAGAGGAGCAGATCCGGATTAGGCCCAGCGCCTTCTCCAGGGGCTGCTCCTGCTAGTGCATCAGCAGACCGGCACCCCTTGTATCACCATCTGCACCTAAATTTCGCATTGCCAACAGGGTCAACATTTTTTAGTAAACTGCAGCCGCTGGCTTAAGTCAGAACAAAAGAAGTTGAATGTAAACCTCAAATAGAAACTCACGGGTCACCAACGGATCTAGACCGGGCTGCAGTCCCCTAATTGCTGCGCGCAGCCGGCGCTTCCACACACGGCGGTAGCAGCATCAGAGGGACTGGATCTAGCTGCTTCAAGCTGTTCGCAAACTCCTCCTAGTGTGGGAACCCTGAAAACCATAGCAGAGTAAGCGGCGGCGGCGGCGGCAGGGAATCGGGATATCCATCGAAGCACGAAAATCCATGGGCGAGCACTGCGGTACAGAAACTCACCGGTCACCCCATCGGCATCCATCGCCGCTCTGCCGCAAGAAGTCGCATCCCCTGCGCACGCCGTTACCATCGCACAAGTTCTGAGCCATGGCTCAGACGCCCGCACTCACGGATCAACGCCACGAGCTACACAACTGGCCCACCGTTGCGCATTGTGGCATACAGTATATAGCATGTATCCTTGTTTTTCCATGGTCCACCTCTGCCGTATCTGACACACTTTTCACCATCCCAACGCACCAGCCACTGGCTCAGATTTCGGGTGCAGGTGAGCCCGAGCACCAAATCGACCTGTCCAATTATGAACATCTAGTGACAAAAGTCAGACTATGTTTTCTATTACTGCAAGATCTACACCACATCCGGTGACTATCTTTAAAGTGTTATTCTATATAAACTGAGGTCTACACATATGAGTGTATAGCATCAGCTATCGTAAAAATTTTCTCCTCTGAAGCAATTGTTGTTGTTCACTAAAAAAAGATATTTACTCTCATAGTAAAAGGTATCCATGCATGAACACTACATGCTGAAATAACATATATTTTTCATGAATATCAGTTAATTAAGCCTCACTTGGCTTGAATAAGTCATAGAATATTACGCAAGTATTGCCATATCCTGGTAATTACCTTCTATTACATAAGTAAAATACATGGCAATGGAGCATATGTCACTATTTATAATTATGGTGTCGTCCATCCATCAAGATGAATCCCATAATTTATGGTACCGATTGAGTGTCTCAACATTTTCGCAATGTCCACATCACATTGTGGTTATACTTTCATAGTGACTAAACTAATGTTAAACATGCAACGTCTATGTTTCTGGCGGTTACTCTAAAGTTGCAATGCTCATATGCATTTTATGTGTCACCAACTTCACTTAGTTCTCAAACTAAGTACATAAAGGATGAATATTTATTCATCTCGAATATTTCACTTAAGAGAAACATGCTGCCATGAGCACGTCGTGAATGATCACCCATTCATTTTTCAAGACCTCAAGTCTATCGCAGCTCACAATTCTGTCATTTAATCAACTTCAAGTTGAGATCCCATGATCAAATATTTTCATATGTAATCCGGTTGAAAACCCCTTAATACCCTTTACATCCTCATATGATGGTATTATCATTTTTCCATGATGGAGAAACATGGAATTTCTTAAAATCATCATAATCACCCAACGGGGTTCTAACCCATTATTTGTAATTCTTGCTAGTACTTTGTATTTTGTGCAACTTAGTGCTCACAAAATAGAAGCATGATGACTTCAAAGTAAAATGGAGGCTAAAAGACAACCAAAGACGGAATTACCTCTTAATAGGGAATAAATCATTTTCAAACGATCACAAAGACAACTCTCAAGTTTGTCAAATGTGTGGTTATACAAACATCGCACCTATGATTACCAAACCCTCAAAGCTATGGTCAAACCACACTGCAAATTTATTGAAAAGGGAAATAAGTTCATTGGATTGTTCTCGAATCTTCATCAGAAGGAGAGAACCAAAATCTAGTGCAATAAAAGGATGGTAAATTCCTTTGCAATGATGATATGTTTGCGTAATAAAATTTTCAATAATATTGGAGACCTCATGTAATCTTTTAATTATCCCAAAATATTATTAGACTATACTTGTTCTACTACAAGTAGGGCGATGTCCAATATCCTATTTCTTGGACACGATATTTGATGAATTTTGAATGTATGAAACAATTCATACTAAATATTGTTGCGTACACAATAATTTTCTAGATCTTCATAAATTAAATATTAGGCTTGATAGCCTTAGCCATCCTGGTTTGGGGATGATTAGAAAATTATTGACAATTCTGTTGGTCATAACTTATCAAGTTACACTTTTTCCCAAATCATCAGATTTTATGTGCACCGCATGTGCCATAGGGGAAATCGTTTTTAAGGCACTCTCACCTTAAAAATTCTAAGTAGACCACTTATTCTACCTTGAACACATTCAAAAGATATATGTGGATTGCTTAACCATTATCTGGGGTAATTTAGATAACTCATGATAATCATATACACATTCATAAAATGTTTTTATGTGTGTCTCTTATCACACACAACCATGATCTGGCCCAATAAATCGCTTAACTTATCAAAGTACGAGCAAATTCTCCTGAACAAAGGATAAACCCATTCGAATGGACAATGTCGTTGGACTCATTTCACAAGAATTTTCTGATTGCATTCAGTACCTTATGTACATACCCAGAATGGTTAAACTAAATTTCTTATCAAAGATAGTAAAATGAATGACATGACTACTTTTAAAGAAATGTAAATTTACCAGCCTCTTGCTGGACACATACAGTCTTACACACCATAAGTATGATCTAAATCATACCAACTGCATATCATACTACTTTCCCTTGTAGTAACTACGTGGAAATCATAAAGTATTTCCCATCTGCGATAATTTGGTTACATACCGGTATCACCACTCCAGCATACATCAATGGGCACTCACAGAAAATTAGGGATCTATGTGAGGAATAACAATTTATCCGTCAATCAAAATTATTCATAGCCCGTATGCTGATTGCATCAGCAATAAGGATATTTTTCGGCATTAGGGGGATATAAGTACCACAAGGAATGCCGAGAAATAAATTAGAAATGTTATTGACATTCAATCCTTATATGCACGTACTTAAAGAATCTGAACTAGAAGTTTAGAGAATCATATATTTGCAACACACTGCAAATCTGCCGCATACATTTAGTGATAACAAGGTGTTACTAAATTCTATATTCCTATAGTAAAGTGTCAGAAAGAGTGGAGGTACCTGATAAACCACTCTTCTCCCCCAAAATGAGAGCAAGAGGGGGAGAAAATCTGACAAGACGAGATATAACTTCTCATATGCTTCAGCGGAAACAGAGGAAATCAAATCCTCAACCAGTAAATGTAATTCAACATCAAGTTGAAAGACACCTAACTGGATGCTCATCATCCAAAGCCCGGCATAAATGTGCACAAATGTTTTGGTGCCGGGACATCAAAACACCTTGACTCCACTTGTTGTAGGAAAACACAAGGAGTTAAAAACAAATAAATATATTATCCACAAACTTCAATGATTCCATCAGAATCATATAAACTAAAGACTACATTTGTCGACATATATTTCTTCTAAAATTGCTAAAACTTTTGGGCCCTGAACCAAAATCCATGGTAGAGTGCCTCTTGCACTCATATTGGTTCACATAAAAGGAAGCAAGTAACGAAGAATAGTACTCGCTCTGCAAACGAGTAGTATTTATCGCAGTAATACCTACTCCTCATAAGTATCATCCCTACGAAATCCTAAAAACTTCTCATCCATAGACAAAGTCAATGAGGTGGTGAGAAAGCGAGGCTTGTAGCAAAGTGACCGAAAAGTTCAAATCGGTTGCACCGAGAATGAAAACCAAGATCGACTTAGTGATCTCGGTATGACCAAAATGGAGGAATCGGTCAGACCAAAACGCACAAAGAAGTTTTGGAAGTTTAAGTCTATGATGAATCGGGGACTCCGAGTGCTCACACAGAGTGGTTCGAATCTGACTTGGTCAAATTTTGTGATGTAGCATGAATAGAGTTTGAGACGAGAAAAGCATAGATAGCTAGAGAAGGTTCTTAGGCATTCTTGTCCATCCACTTGGCAAAAGAAAAAGAAACCAATCAATCAAAGCAACAAGTGGATGTCCTCGAATGAGTAAAATATGCAACCAACATGCTCACACAATAAAATGGCAAATGAAATATGTGGCAAAGCATGCACAACCAAATGTAGCATCTATCAAACAATTGGCAATGACTAGGTCATCTATATATGAGTATATTGACTTAGGAGTCAAATGAGAACATTTGATCATAGGTCATACTCATTGTTTAAGCTCAAGTGGGGTTACTACATAATGCATTGATGTGTTCACATCATTAGAGTTGCTTTGACTCAATTCTTAGAGTTAAGCTCCCCCTAGATGTGAGATCCCCCCTTAGAGGGATAAACTAACCTTGGGTTTTGTCGATGATGACTTCATGTAGGTGTTGAAGATGTGGATGCTCAATGTTGATGTAGATCATTTGGAGCAATCCCTTGGAGTGAGTTGCACTTTCAATACCTACACGGGTTAGTCCCACAAGGAACAAACAAGGATATCCATAGACATAGATTGATGCACACACAAGATGATGTCTATGAAAGCATTAGGTTACCTTGTCCCTTGTCTTACCAACAAGAGGGTTTGTGACTCCTTGAACTAGTGCAAGATGTGGAAGTTGATTGCACTTGTTGTTGCCAAAATGATATGAGTGAAATATGTTGGCGGAGTCACCCTCAAGAACTCTCTAGTTCTTCTTCTTTAGGATCCACATCATCTTGATGGGAATCTTTGGAGTTGTAGTTGTACTCGATGAAGTAGAGCTTGATGTAGTCTTGGGAACCCACTTGACCAAGGCCTTAGGAGCTTCTTCAAATGCATCAATCTCCTCTTGAAGCTTGTCCTTGCCTTTTTGCTTGTGGTCTTGTGGTGGAAGATCATCTTGAGCTTGTGTCCCCGTGAAGGAAGTAGGATCATACTTCTCTTGTTGAGGAACAAACTTCGTCTTGGGGTATTGATCTTCTTCCCACTCAACTCCATTGGCATTGAACTTTCATTCAAAACCAACACCTTGGTTCTTCCGGTGCCTTCCTTGCTTTCGTAGAATTTCCTCAAATTGCTTACTCCCGACAAGGCTCTTGTAAACACCTTTCTCTATAATTCCCTTCAATAAGCTATTTTCTTGCTCAAGTGTAACTTGGCTAAGAGAATCATTAGTGGAATCAAGAGAACTACTAGAAGCAACAATATTTGATTTAGCATGACTATTGTTACTACTAGAGGAAGAATCCTTCTTGTTCTTGTTAATGGACTTGACTTGAGGCATGTAAGTGGATAAGATTAAACGCTTGGCAATGTAAGAAGAACTTTTCTTACGGAGATCATCATTTATTGCCTTTAAGAACTCATGCTCTTGCTCAAGGTTGAGCTTTTCAAAGCGTAACTTCTCATGAGTCCTTAAAAGTTCTCGATGATCTTCTAAGATAGTTTCATGAGCTAACTTAAGATAGTTAGAAGCTCAATCTTCTCCTTATCATTGTCATTCGTTTTATCTTGATTAGCATGATTAATTGATGTTTCATCATAGTATTCATCACTAGAGTTGTCAACGAGTAAATCATCATCACCTAGCAAGTCATCTTCATCACTATTGAAATCAAAATACTCGGGGTGTGTTACCTTTGGGCCTTTAGCCATGAAGCATCTTCCAGTTCCTTCATTGGGTGAATCAAATATGTCGTAGGAGTTGGTTGACACAAGTGCTAGACCGGCAACACCTTCATCTTGAGTATATCGGAGTCGGAGTGATAGCTTCTCTCGGAGTGATTGCCGGAGTCGGAGCCAGACACCCATTCACAAACATGAGCTTGATGTATTCATTTTGTGTAGCTTCTTGATGACTTGTCCTTCCTTTCCGAATCCTTGTTTCTCCAGAATGTTCTTCGTTCATAACGATCATCTCTACTCCTCCTCTCTCTTGGTGGTGATTCTTCTCTTCTACTTCTCCTCTTGGGTGATTCTTCTCTCCTTTTGTGGGGTGCCGTACACTCATTGGAATAGTGTCCGGGTCTCCCACAATTGTAGCAATTGCGCTCTCGACTAGAAGATCTTTTGTCAATGTAGGACCTTGACTTGGAGCTTATTTCTTTGCTTCTACTCTTGTAGAACTTCTTGAAGTTCTTCACCATTAAGCTCAATTCTTCATTGAAGGTTTGTTTCTCACTTGATGATGTGGGGGCTTCACATGAGGCTTTGTAAGCACCACTTGACTTGTTGTGAAGTTCCTCCTTATCTTTGAGTGACATATCATGAGCAACAATTCTTCCAATGATTTCCGTTGGCTTGAGATCTTTGTAATTGGGCATCATTTGGATCAAAGTGCACACGGTATCATATTTTCCGTCCAAAGCTCTTATGATCTTCTTGATGATGAATTTGTCGGTCATCTCTTCACTTCCTAAGCCGGTAATCTCATTTGTGATAAGAGCAAGCCTAGAGTACATTTCAGCGACACCTTCACCATCCTTCATTTTGAACTTGTCAAGTTGACTTTGGAGCACATCCAACTTGGATTCCTTGACGGAGTCTGTACCTTCGTGCATATCAATCAAAGTGTCCCAAATTTCCTTTGCATTCTCAAGATGGCTGATTTTGTTGAATTCTTCGGGGCACAATCCGTTGAAGAGGATATCACAAGCTTGAGTGTTGTATTGCAGCATCTTCAACTCTTCCGCACTAGCTTCACGGTTTGGTTCTCTCCCATCAAAGAATTCACCTTGCAAACGAATACACACAATAGCCCAAACGGCAGGGTTATGTCCAAGAATATGCATTTTCATCTTATGCTTCCAACTAGCAAAATTAGTACCATCAAAGTAAGGACCTCTACAGTAATAATTTCCCTCGCTAGACGCCATACTCCCCTAGGTTGTGAAACCAAGGCTATGACCACCAAAATCTATGGAAATCAAAGCAAATGCAGACCAAAGCTCTCATACCACTTGTAGGATCGAAAGTATGTATAGAGGGAGGGTGATTAGACTACTTGACCAATTAAAAACTTATCCTTTCCCAATTTTAGTCTTTGGTAGATTTTAGCTATCTTAGCACAAGTCAAGCAATCTTAACACAATTCAAGAAAGCATGCAAAGAGTATATGGGCAGCGGAAAGTAAAGCATGCAACTTGCAAGAATGTAAAGGGAAGGGTTTGGAGAATTCAAACGCAATTTGGAGGGTGATTTTTGAGCCGTGGTTCCGATAGGTGGTGCTATCGTACATCCACGTTGATGGAGACTTCAACCCACGAAGGGTAACGATTGCGCGAGTCCATGGAGGGCTCCACCCACGAAGGGTCCACGAAGAAGCAACCTTGTCTATCCCACCATGGCCGTCGCCCACGAAGGACTTGCCTCACTAGCGGTAGATCTTCACGAAGTAGGCATCTCCTTTCCCTTACAAACTCCTTGGTTCAACTCCACAATCTTGCCGGAGGCTCCCAAGTGACACCTAGCCAATCTAGGAGACACCACTCTCCAAGAAGTAACAAATGGTGTGTTGATGATGAACTTCTTGCTCTTGTGCTTCAAATGATAGTCTCCCCAACACTCAACTCTCTCTCACAGGATTTGGATTTGGTGGAAAGAACATTTGAGTGGAAAGCAACTTGGGGAAGGCTAGAGATCAAGATTCATATGGTAGGAATGGAATATCTTGGCCTCAACACATGAGTAGGTGGTTCCTTCTAAAAAACAGCAAGTTGGAAGTGTAGGTTTGTTTTGATGGCTCTCTTCACGAATGAAGAGAAGTGGAGGGGTATATATAGCCTCCACACAAAATCTAACCGTTACACACAACTTGCCAAACTCGGTGGGACCGAATTGGTAAACTCGGTCGAACCGATTCAGCAAATCTAGTGACCGTTAGGATTTTCGGTGGGACCGACATGCAACTCGGTAGGAACGATATGGTTAGGGTTAGGGCATAACTTAATCTCGGTGAGACCGATTAAACAAACTCGGTGAGACTGATTTTGGTAATAAGCTAACCAAAGAGTTGGTCAGGTAAACTTGGTGGGACCGGTTCGCTCATTTCGGTGGAACCGAAATGTTACAAAACGAAACAGGGAGTTTACATTGCAATCTTGGTGGGACTGATCGCTCATCTCGGTGGTACCGAAACGTTACGAAGGGAAACAGAGAGGTTACAACCCCATCTCGGTGAGACCGAGATCCCTATCGGTGAGACCGATTTGCCTAGGGTTTGTGGAAGTGGCTATGACATCTGAACTCGGTGGCGCCGGGTAGGAAGAATCGGTAGAGCCGAGTTTGACTTTTGGTTTAGGTCATATGTGGATATGAGAAAGTAGTTGAGGGTTTTGGAGCATATCACTAAGCACTATGGAGCAAGAAACTCATTAAGCAACATCTCATCCCTCCTTGATAGTATTGGCTTGTCCTATAGACTCAATGTGATCTTGGATCACTAAAATATAAAATATAAAGTCTTGAGCTTTTTGAGCTTGAGCCAATACTTTTATCTTTAGCATTTTGAGGGATCCAATTTTCTCATCCATGCCATGCCATTCATTGAGCTTTTCCTGAAATATTAATCTTGGAATAATGTTAGCTCAATGAGCTATATGTTGTTAGGAATTACCAAAACCACCTAGGGATAGTTGCACTTTCACAAGCCTATCCCACCATTTGTTAGAAGCAACTCCACTACCACCCCCTCCAACACTCTAGCTCGGTCTCTCTCCCAACCTTATTCTTCTCCTGCACATATGCATGGATGCCGATCGATCTCCCTTAATACATGAGGCAGATCGATCTCCTTAATACATGAAGTAGGCCTCTCTCCTCCTTCACACATATACCAACCATTGTACCTCTATAGTTAATTGGGCCTCCCTCTTCCCCCACCACACACCGATAGTCGAGCGCTGCAGGTAGGTATCCATGCCACAGAGACAAACTGCACATGTCCCCTCTCACGTTCCAATAGGCCAGCCACTCTATATCTTTGACATGGGCACACACAAATTCGATGGCACTCTTTATCGATCGTGTGCGCGCACACACACACACATCATCCCTCTCTTTGATTCTATGGACACCTCAAGTAGATGATACCTCCACTCTCTTCTCGTGGATCGCCCCCTCTATATATATGTTATATCCAGGACTCTATTTCACACACATTGCATATGTTACATTTTTTGATTGACCCCCCCCCCCAAAAAAACTCTAAAGAACCCACACACTATATCTCTCTAGGTTTGTATCTCTCTCTCACAACCCCACGTAGGTGGTGTACGTATACAAGAAGAGAATAGGTGCACCATGCACGTACTCACGCTTCGTGCCCAGCCACACCAGTGCGGGTACGCGGTGGAGCTCATTTCTTTACAAAATGGCAGCCCACGTGCTAATTTGACCGCGTGTAGCGGTTGTTTACCTAGGGAGGTCGTGTACCACGCGTGCATGAAACAAAGTTCGACTTGAAGTGTTGTCGCGTTATTTTTAAATAAAGTTATGGCGCTCAATGGCACGTACATAGAATATAAAACGATTTTATGGAGAAAAAGGTAGTCCGCTCACTATATACAATGGAGCCTGCCTGCCTGGTTTGTCGCTCTTCAGAGTATCTCACACAAGGCTGCGGTGGCCTCTCTCTCTCTCTCTCACCGTTGGTCATTGATCCAGCCGCATCCCGTCCGCCGGGGGAAAGGGAGTGTGGTGGCCTCTCTCTCTCTCTCTCTCCGTTGGTCACTGATCCGGCCGCATCCCATCCGGCGGGGGAAAGGGAGGAAGTGTATCGTTTCTTTGTTCGATGGCGCCGAGGCAGCACGTCCCGATCTGCGGTATACGCCGTTCTCTCTGACCAAGCTCTGGCAAGGCAGGGCCTATGCCACCTGCTCGCAGATTCCGCCCACCGCCGCTCACCTAGTTAGATCCCGACGACCTCCAGGTATCCCCTCAGGCATTGCTCCACTACCCGTCTTCCCACGTCGCTGCATGTGGATCTTCCATAGTTCTTTGCCCAAAATGTAGCTCGTGCGGCGTACTTTCCATATTGCATTCTCGTCCTCACACCATTTTAGACAAACACAACCATGTTGTTATCTTCACTTAGGACAAGGAATATGCTTCTTTTTTGTCTTCGCATGTGTCATCAACTGTTATTGGCCAGTAATTGTTTCCTTTCTACCTCTTTTTTGGAAACAGGGCTATCCATTTCACCTTGTTGCTATTGCGACCTTTTGGTGAACTGCACAAATCACTTTTTTCTTAAGAGTGTTTTGTGCAGTTGTACTAAAATGTCACACGAGCAACGTCTCTACATTTCAATGCGACTGCACAAAGGGAGATTGGTTTTGCTTTATCCTCCTCATCCAACTCCGAGCCTAATTTTCTCCAACTAGTTAGTCTTAAGAGAGACTGCAAAGGTGACCGGCTTCTATTTATGTGTTTATTGTTTCATCAGCAGTCCTCTATTATCGTAATCACACTTAATATATTTGGAACAGGGATGCTCAGCTCTATTTTAGTGGAACTGCACAAAATGATCGGAATGTTGCATGCTCCAGACAACTACTTTTTTCCCAACGTGCCTTGTTGATTTAGACAGAGCTGGGGGAACGTTGCTGCCAATGAAAGCATGGATCAATTTTAATTTAACACCTTCTCACCACTCTGTCTTCAGTTGTGATGTAATCTAGATTCGTCTCTTTTTATTCATTTTGATTACAAGTATTTTCGGAAGGAGGGAGTAATTATTAGTAGCTCTGATCTGCTAATAATTGACATGCATTAGCATGGAAGTTAGTTTTTTATTGTTTCCAAAAGAGCATCGATGGCAAGACACGCGAAACAAAAGCTGAAAGCTCACAGCATTGTACAATTTCATGTCACTGGAAAATTATTTGTATAGTACGTCAATTATGTAAACAAATGATGGAAGCTTGATAGCATTTCCAGAAGCCTCTTCATCATCTGGGTCCATGTGCCATGCACAAAATTATACTCCTTCGTTCCTAAATATTTGTCTTTTTACAAATTTCAAATGGGCATATTTTAGAGTTTAGATTCACTCATTTTGCTTCCTATGTGTACTCCCTCCGTTCCTAAATATTCTATTCGTCTTTCTAGAGATTTCAATAAGTGACTACATACGGAGCAAAATGAGTGAATCTACACTCTAAAATATGTCTATGTACATCCGTATGTGCCAGTCCATTTGAAATCTCTAAAAAGACAAATATTTGAGTAGTCATTCCTTGAAATCTCTAGAAAGACAAATACTCCGGAGTATATTTAAGAATCGAGGGGGTAGTGCACAACCACATGGGAGACTCAGCCCGTTCATTGCGCCGCATTAATAGTGAGTAATGAGCAGTCAAATCATAAGCCCCACCTTTCCCACTGTAAGTTGCTCGGAAGAAGCAACCATCAATACGCTCTTCTTTGAATCCTCTCATACTACTCCATCCGTCACTGTTTATACAACGCACTTCAGAAAAAAGAAGAAAATATGTGGGACCAAGGCTACTAGCGATCAGCCTGAAAAATAGCATTGGTAGTTATAGCACGGTGTCTAGTACTAGAGGGAATAATGCGTACACACATGCATGCAGTGCTTCCACCCCGGGTACACACATGCATGCACTTACTCCACTCCGTAGTAGTACAGTACATGGAGAGAAAATTGTGGACTTGATTGCGGTTACCACGCCCTAATTAATTGAGCATTAAACCAAACGCGTCTAAAGTCTCTCTGGTGGTGGAAATGCATTGAGAGAAATGCATCATAATGAAGCGCGCCCTGTAAACTGTGATGGAGGGAGGAGTAGTATGAAGGTACAAAACCAAGTACGCGTATGGACAGTCGGTCAATGCACCTCCTCTTGGCATATCACGGACATGCGGGGCAGGAGTGTGAGCAAACCGATCTCAATTGACGGCAAAGAGCCAACCCGCCGTTCCTTGAGAGAGACGAGGAGCGAGAACACACAGACGGGCTCGCACGGAGGCCAGGATATATTCGAGCATGGTTGGTTGATCGATATCATTCATTACATGTTGGGCTGCCGTTTTACGCCCTTCTCCGGAATAAACGTGTACTTTATCAGAGATAAAAAAATAAGAGTACAGATGCTCCACCATGCGTTTCTAGTAGTAGTACTACTCGTACTACTGCACTTGGCTCTTCGCCTCTTCGTGAAGGCGAACAATGATGGTACTCCGCATGTTGGGTACTACAGTGTACACCTCTGACAATCTGGCACCGAATGGACTGATGCATGTCCACCGATGGTAGGTTGCATTAGTCAAAAGGCGTATGCGAGCTTCACCTTGTCCTGCAAGCTTTTCCTCGTTCTGTGAGTTGACGGGACACACCAAAAAGTAGTGCTAGTCCATACTCCCTCCTTTCCGGTTAATATGGCTTAATTTTGTGGGTAAATGAGATAGCTTTATTCATATATAAGCATTCTTAGGACGATCATCCAAGACACTGGTCACTAGGAAGCGAGGTACCCGCAAAAAAGAAGTAGGAAGCGAGGTATTTCATCAAGCCAGCTCTCGGCCACATTCAAAGTGCGGCAAGCACAGTTCGCACGAAGATGCGCCGCAAGGTTTGCTGGCCTATTTACTTGCTGAATAACAAGAAAAGAGGAAATATTACCGAACGCTACTATTTGTAACAGGATATGAGCCAGAATTAAGCGAGAATTGTGGCGAGTGTTCCATGCAATCAACTTCCATTATCACATGCGAGAACCCTCGAAGAGAACCTAATGTGTTGAAGATTGCTTTATCACATTTTAAAATTATAATAAGAGTGCAGACGCTCCTCCATCCGGTTCCTAGTACTAGTATAGTACATACCTTTATAGACTATAGTAGTAGTACTAGTACTACTAGTAAACTTCGCGCTTGGCTGTTTGCCTATTCGGGAAGTCGTACAATAATAGCACTAGTAGTATAGTGTATGCTTCTGGCAATCTGACACCTGAATTAACTGTTGCACGTCCACCGCCTGAGCGAGGGAGAGCCTGCATTAGTCAAAAGTTTCTCCTTGTCCTGCGAGCCATCGCGCGCAAGCTTCTCCTGTCCTGCGACCTTCTCCTTGTTCGACAAGTTGACGGGACACAACAAAGTAATGCTAGTCCATATTGCCTCCTCTTCGGTTAATATGGCTTAATTTCAAACGAGATAAATACGCTGTCTGTCACTGTATATTTGTAAAAATACGGTCAGTGGACTTCATAATACACTCATTGCGCTCAATATATATATTTTCCGGTGTTTATACGGTCACGAGCTCACCCTGACAGAGTATGTGTGTGCATGCACATGTAGGTTGAGCACTTGAGCGTGACCATGTGTGTTCTGTCGTGTGCTCAGACATGCATGCATTAGGGCATCACGCGCGTTTTTGCGTCCATGTGTACGTGTGACTGTTGCATACACGTAGGGGGAGTACGTGCAGGGGCCACTAAGGAGCAGTCAAATCACACAGTAAGTTAGTCCGAAGAAGCAACCATCATTTCACTCTTGAATGACACATACGCAATATAAAATGGTTGATATGGAGAGAAAAAGAAAACCACTATATATACACTAGCATGAGCCTAAGCTACAAGCCTGCTTGATTAGGTTGCTCTCTTCATAAGCATAGAACGATGGGCCTGATCCCGCAGCTGGGGGAAGGGAACAATGTTCTGTGTAGACGCGGTCAACATCGGCGAGGGAGAAAACCCACAGTCGATGCGTCCCAATTGGGGGTCACCGCGGTATGGGCCGATGCCGCGTCCCAACCGCCCTTCTAGCTACAGCCCGACGTCCCATGTAGTCCATCTTCCTTTTGGAGCCGGCTTGCTCCACTGCCATAGCTCCATCTCCATGTCGATCTTTCTCTACTTCTACCGGCTTCTACTTGTGATGAGTTTATGTCTCATGAACTAGTGCCAGTACTATTATTCTAATCATCCTTCTTCAATATCTTTGCCATCAGGGATGCTCAGGTCAATTTTAGTGGAACTGCACAAAAGCATCGTATGATCTGAGGGTGCCAGCCGTCTTTCCTTCGACAGGTTCTACCTGGCCAGGAAATTAAATCATGTTTAGGGTTTAGGGTTTAAGTCATAGTGACCCCATCAGTAGTTTTTCTTTTGTACACGCTCTCACAACTTTTTTCTTTAGTTGTGAAGTAAATATTGGCTATGATCTGTGAATCATTGAGATGCATCAGCATGCATATTAGTTTTCCTTTGTATTTGATGGAATGTTGTAACGAGGCAACCTTGGAATAGGAATGAAAATGGAGTGGAAAGTTTCCGTTTTTCCTGAGAAAAAATGGAAACGGAGAGAAACCAACATTTCGTTTTGTTAGATCGCGCCATCGAGCAAAACCAATGTTTAAATCACGTCTATCGTGTTCGTGTCTCACCCTCCTCCACGGCTCGACCCCACACGGTCGCTCGGCATGCCATTCACCGCAAACCGAGTATACGATAACTTCCTCGCCTGCTTGTCGATGGATCACGCCATGCAGTACTAGCACTACTGGAAGAGATTGACGAGTTGGGGGAGGAAAGCTAGCTGTAGCACGGACTCCCAAGAACTTTTTACATACATGTTGTAGCCGGCTATTGCGACATTTGAACGCGGAGTAGCGGCGTGCACCCGGAAGTGGCGCGGGTGACGCTCTCTCGGCCAATGCGCCGCTTCAATGCCGGCGCCAGTGAGAGGTTGCGTCCACTCTGGCCGGGCATGAATGCAGCACTGACCGTTTTGGGCGGGAAGCACGCGCGGGTGATGAAGATGGTTCGGGTTGGTCAGGACCGTCCGTGGCAGTGGTCCGGACGTCCGCAAACAAGAGATGTTGTACGTTAATATTGCTGTGTATATAATTAACAACATAAATAATGTGCCAGTTGGACAAATATGATTGGAGATGGAGATGGAAATGGAATTTTACCGAAACACGGATATGCATGTCTATGTCTATGTGTGTGTGCGTGATGACTCTCGCGACCTGGAAGCGGGGTGGTGTTTTTGATCGAGTTTTCTTTCTTGGTACGTTAGAAAATCAGTTCTTCTAATTCACATCTAGATGTTATTTAAGGATATCATATCTAAGCTCCCACAAGTATATAACGTAGCAACAAGAAACAAAAAAACTAGGACAAAAAAATAGACCACAAATAGAGTGGACATCAACTTAGATGTGTCCAAGACAGACCCTTAAAAATTGTTGCCAGTTTTCGTTTCTTTTTTCCGGGAACGCGTGTATTCTATTTAAAACCACTACTATGGAGAGATTTTTTTACTCCATTATAGCCTCTTGTTTGATAGAGTTTCTCGCGTCTCGCTCTCTCCCCCTCTCCATATCAAAACAAGATGACAATGTCCACTCTATCTCTCTCCTCACCGGTGGTCACAGATCCGGCTGAATCCCGTCCACTACGGGAGGTGAGGAGGTGCAGCATTGACGTTGTCGCCGTTGGCGACGGAGGAAGCCGATGCGCACCGTCCTCTCGGAGCCGGCGCTGGCGCGGACGAAGATCCTCTGCGCCCTTGTTCGCTGCCGTCGTGTGGGCAGATCCTGCCCGCCCGCCTAAACAACATCTCGCCCACCTGAGGTATAACTTCTTGTACTGGTCCAGCTCCCCAGGTCGCTGCGTGCGGGTTTTCTTCTATGCGACTACTCCCCAGCTCCCCATGCATAGTATCTAGGGTTCGTCGGCTGGTCCAACATCACCTACTAGTACTATTATAGAGGAAATGCCACTCGAAAAGTTGTCCTGATTTATGCCTCGGTGGAGGTATACATGTTGTTCCGACAAAAAGTACATGGTGGTTGTGCGGTCATTGTCCATATGGTGGTAGTACTATCACTGGTTAAATGAAGAAATGCTTTTTTTCTCGGGTATCCTGGTTTAGTTCCCATCAAGATAATTATGATGCTTCTGTTTGTTGGTGTACTTTTCATTAATTCTTATTGACAATTGAGATGTCGTTGCTAACCCTTTTTTATATTTTTGGAAACAACAATGCTTGTATCCATACTTGGGCATGTCTTCCTCAATTTTTGTGGAACTGCACAAAATTGGATGGCCATTGTTGTTCCGCCTCACTGTCCTCTGCCATGTGGTTCTTCCTTCCTCGAGATTGATTACTGAGAAGAAACAGACAACAGTGAGGATTTGTCGAACTTCATAGGTGCCTCACCCAAACTTGATGCCAAATGGATGATGCATCACCACGATGACCTATCGATGCTCATGGTTGCGCCTCATGGTTGCGTTGGCTGGTGAAGCTGATCGATTTTCAATGACAAACAATCTGTCTTCCATCAGTGCTCTTTGCTTGTTACCACAAAGATGATATCCTTCATCAGTTCATGTTGGTTGCGTTGGAGACGCAGTCGTCTTTCACGTTGGTGCAATTTTATCTAACAATTGGCTATGAACCAAATGTTTCCTCGAAGAAGGATCGACGTTGGTACTAAAAGCATAAGTTTTGTATTGATTTCTAAGCCTTCTCACAACTTTGTCTCCAGCTCTCCTGTAATTTTATTTGTCCAGCTATTAATTTTGATTTAAAAAATGGTGTGGACTAAAAACCCGGATGGACGTAGTAGCCCTCCATTTTTATTTACTCCGCATATTAGATTTGACTGAAGTCAAACTTTGTAATACTCTCAAACCTTTCCGATAATTGAAATTAAAATTCTTTATTTCTACACACTCTCACACGTTTCCGATAATTTGGCGCATGTGTGGTTGTTCACTTAAGGGAGGGTAGTGTACCACACGTGAAGGACAGGAAGTGCGACCAGGACGCGTGGGCATGGATCGTTAGTTCGTCGGTAGTAGTACTAGTTTTCTTCATTGTACATTAAATAAAGAGTTTCATTTCGTACTTACACAATTTAAAATGATTGTTATGGAGAGAATAAGAAAACCACTCCACTATATATTAGTCGTATACACGAGAGTACTATATGGACGCAACTTCATTAACTTAGTGCACCTGCCTTTGGGTTTATGACAGGTGGGCCCAAAATGTGTCTGGCTCACCTTTCATACAGCCAAAAGCAGGTGAAGTGAAGGCACCGGAGCTCAGTCCATACTATAGTAGTATATATATAAGCTGGAGCCTCAGCGCTTGTTCGCTAGGGTTTGCACTCTCCACACGCTCGCCACACTACATATATGTATACACGCTGGAGGCTCAACGTTCATTTGCTAGGGTTTGCTATATTCACAGTCTCTCACCCTCTCTTCACCAGATCTAAACAAGACTGCATTGGCCTCTTGTCTCTCTCTCGCCCCTCACAGCTGGTGAAGGAGGCGTCTGTATCCCGTCGCACCGAGAAGGGAAGGAGGTGCAGCATTCACTCTATCGCCTTCGGCAAGGGAGGCAATCCACTGCCGGCCGCTGTTCTCTTTCACCCAGCGCCTTTGCGGGAGGGCCACTGACCCCTTCTTCCTCGCTGCCGTACATAGTGTGGGCAGATCCGGCTTCCTGCCGCACGCCTTGCCACACCCCGACGACCCTAAGGTATAAGTTTTTTTGAAATCGTCGTTGCTCTAGCTGCATGTGGATCTTTTTCGATATGTAGTCAAATCTAGGTCTTGGTTCAAAGAGGAAAGAAGGGTGCGGTGGGATGGAGCAAGAATCTAGGACGTGGTTGAATGAGGAAAGGAGGGGCGGAAAGTAGTATAGACTGGCTATCCAGCCGCTTTGTAGGACGAAAATGGAAAAAGGGCTAACCCAGTACACACATCTGTAAGGAACAGATCTCTTTGTTGAAAAGGGAAAGAAACTGGGGGGTCGGGTAGTTTGTGCAGGACTAGATTTGCTGCCCTCACATAGGAAAAAGGTTCAAAGAGAACAAATATGGGACCAACGCATATATGCTGCTTGGCTACATACTCTGCATCACCCATTTATATGTGTGGACGCACATGGTGCTGCATGTCCCATACAGCTATTTTGGTGTTGTTAATCTAAGAATGCCTCCGGAAAATTGAAGCAATGCCACTGTTAAAAGTAAATTACATTTTTTAACGAATGTTGCTTCAAGAGAATGTCTCTATTAATATGAATCAATGCACCCGTTTTAGAAATGCTACTATCCTACTTTGATTTCCATCCACGATAAGTTAGATGCTTCTTTATGTCACCGTTTGTTTCATCCTCCACTATAGGCAAGTAATTGTTTCCTTTTTTGCCTCTGCTAGAACAGGGGTATCGATTCAACTTGTTGCTATTGCGACATTTTGCTTCGCTACTCGAAACACTTATGTTTTAAGATTGTTTTGTGCAGTTCAACTTGAATGTCACCCCGGTGACTTTGCTTAATTTTGGTGGAACTACACAAAAGGAGATCGAGATTTGTTTCCAGTGTTCGTGGCGAGTTGTTTCAAATCATGGTCTCATCCACATGATGTGCAGTGTGCTTTGAGATGTTGTGCTACTTGTTTTGGTACTATTTTAAATAAATGTTGAATTGAAGCTATTGTATTGCCGTCTTTTCCCATTAAGTAGTGAACAAAAATGGGACCAACCCAGACATGATGCTTGTTGCTTTGTTACAACAAATTCAGCATCACCCCCTTTATAAGCCAGTAATTGATGCCACTATCAGAATTAACTACTGAATCTTATTTCAAAACTGCAACACTTGTTAGGGATTGGCGGGATTACCATTTTTGTGGCCACATGTTTCATCCTCCTTTATTAGCCAGTAATTGATTCCTTTTTTGCCTCTATTTAAACAGGGATATCTATTCAACTTGTTGCTATTGCGACATTTTGCTTCACTACGTGAAACACTTTGCTTCGCTACACGAATCACTTTGCTTGATTTAAGTGCAACTGCACAAAACGAGATTGGGTTTCCTATTCGTGTTGGCAGATTCGTATTTTATCTTGTCCGTCTCATGAAAGGTCAGTACAGGCCTTCATCCACATTATTGTGCAGTGTGCTTTGAGATGTTGTGCTACTTGTGTTGGTGCTGTTTTAAATAAATGTTGAATTGAAGCTATTGTATTGCTGTCTTTTCCCATTAAGTAGTGAATAAAAATGGGACCAACCCAGACATGATGCTTGTTGCTTTGTTACAACAAACTCTGCATCACCCCCTTTATAAGTAGATGGAAGCACATACTGTTGTTGCGCCCACTCTCCCCTGGAACTATTTATGCTTTTCGTTAATCCAATGCCGCTGGTCAAATTAAGCAACGCCACTCTCAAAATTAATTAACTATCGAATCTTAGTTCAAAACTGCAACACTTGTTAGGAATGGTACTATCCTGCTTTGTAGTTCTTTCTACATGTTTAACCAAGGTATTGTCAAGATAATGTCTCTGTTAAAATGGATCAGTTGCATTGTTTTAGGAATGGTACTTTTCTGCTTTGTCGTTCTTTATACATGTTGAAACAAGGCATTCTTAAGATAATGTCTCAGTCAATATGAATGAATCACACTAATGGAGAATTGCTACTCTCCTTCTTTGTTTCCCATTAAGATAAAGTAAATCAGTAGATGCTTTTCTTCTGGGAGTACAAGTCATCAACCATTATTTCTCAGTAATTGTTTCCCTTAATACCTATTGTTGCTTATAGGGATATCAAAATTAAAGCTCGGTTTTATTCTGACTTCAATTTTAGTTGAACTGCACAAAAGGAGCCAATGTGTCCAAGGCAAACTGCTGCGTTACTGGGTCCAGTAGGTCATTCCACTTTGCAGAAATAAGCAGTCACTGTTTGCGCTACATTACAGAAGGAATGCCCGAGAAGCTTTATAGAGTATTATTAGACACTGGTGACATGACTAGTCTACAGAGAGCATTGGCAATTTAACAACACGTGGAGTGCCCTGGGCAAAAAGTGCCCAAACAAGTACAAGAAGCTACGACAGGACTCCATGATCATAGGCATTACATATTTCGAATGGGAAAAGCTTGTCAAAGTTTAATCATTGATGTTAGCAAGAAGACGTTAGTTTAATATATTGCAATTGGAAAACCTTGTCAAAATTTGCTCATTGATGTTAGCGAGAAGACATGCATTTGATATTTTTGAGTGGGACGCCCTTGCTGTGAGCAGCGTCGAGTGTTTTTTCCTATTCCTGTGTTCAGTTTAGAAGTAAATAGTTACTCTGCTGAGATATTCCTGTGTTAGGAGTTTGTTCTGAATATTGTCTATATAATGCCAGGCCTTGTGTTTGATTGCAAAGTTGAGCTTGGAATGTTGTGGCATGCAGCATCACGAGCTATTCACCGTGCCTCCTCAGAATAATGCTTCGTATTGTTTTGCATGTCGATCTAATGACAATGATTTGCTTGTTAAGAAGATCATCCTCTTCTGTTGTTTCCGTGCTTAAGAAGTTCATCGTCTGATGTTTCATTCATAGGCTATAACACAAGTCAGGTAGGTTATATGTGAAACCATATGATCTTCTGACCAACTCATGATATTAGGCCTTGATTGGATCGGCGTTTTCCAACCAAAACCGCTTGTAAAACTGACGCTTGTAAATAAAAGCAGATGGTCTCGGGCGAAGGCGCTTGGTTGGTCGATTTCGACTAGTAAAATATCAGAAGTACTTCACACACGATAAAAACGCCGAACGACACTCGGACGATTGCTAATCTAGCCGTTAGCAGCTGTTTCAGCCTTCCCATGGATGGCATGCTACGCACGTCGTGCATGTATCGTCTGGTAATGTCGTCCATATAGCAGTGCTCGTAAAATATATACTGGTCTCTCAAATTACACGCGTAACCCGTCGGTTTTACTTACAGACCTCGGGCCCTCGGTTTCATTATGCTTGTATTTTACGCGTTGTTTCCGATGAAGAGTAAATTACACTTGTATGTTAATACATGTTTGAAATAAACCAGAGCTCCCAAGCGCGGCCTTACCGTTTCATACCGTCTCAGTTTCTCGAAGGTGCTCATAGGTGTCCGATGATCCTGGCTTCCTGAATGAGCAGCAGGCGCTATATCAGACCATCCGTAGGGCCCACGAGGCCCTCTCCGTTGTCCTTCAAGTTGTTGCGCTCGTCGTGGCGCTGAGCATTGTTAAGATCGTCAACGAACATGAGGATTCAGGAGATGACTTTATTTTGACTGGATGACACTAGGGACCCACTAGGGCCATAGCCGTACGTACGCAAGTGCCTCCTTATTATGTACAACAAATTTTTTTGCTTTCTCCTGGTTTCGTGACATCACGGTCCCACACCATTGTCAACCTATGTAGTAAATATAAACAATAGAATTGCACAAGGTGCGGCCGACAGCTGGGACCAAGCAGGTCGAGCAGTATTTGTGTTTTTGAGGCGTGAGCACTGTAGAGTTTTTCTTGGCGATGATTTCGTTGTTGTTCAGAGGAGAGCAGGGTATTAACTGGGCAGGCTATGGCCCGTCTAGCCCAGGCCAGATATCCAGCCCAAATACTATTTTTTTCAAGATGAAAATGGCTAGCCCAGCTATACGTTTTTTTGAGGAATACCCAGGCACGGTCAACTTGTTATTCTCCGCCCCGTAGGGCTGCAAATCTTTCCTAGGAGGGATGCATTAGGCTTAATAGGAAAATGGGCTTTAAAATATAATAAATGGGATGTAATTATAAAAACTAGGCAGTAACTATAAAAAAATGCACCAAACCCGCAATTAGTTTATAAAATATTATTTATGGATTTTGAAAATCATAAATTTTCATTGTTGCGCGCGTAATGTTTCGTTGGATTTTTACGTAATACAAATTTATATTTAATCTGACTAGAAATTTCGGGATAAAAATATTTCGGATCCCATCAAAATATGGGAAATTTTATTGAATTATGTATTCAACGGTTGGTTGAAATTATTAATCGTTGTCCTAGCTATAAAATGGGATGTACTTTTAACAAACTGTAAATGGGTTGTTGTAAGTTCCATTAGAATTCAAAAATGGGCTGTACACAAGGTTGTCAGAATCGTGATTTTGAATCAGATCCGAGCTCCGTTGGTAGGATCGCAAATCGTAGAATATTCACTATCTAGATCGTAGAAACGTAGATTCTATGAACTAAAGTCGTAAAATCAGAGGGGTTAGTTTGGATCGTAAAGTCATAGAATCGTATAACAGAATCGCGATTCTGACAACCTTGGTTGTACATTCTTACAAAATGCAAATGGGCTATAATTTCTCTGCCACACACTTGTGGGCCTACTAAGTGACGCGCACCCTAAGAAAAATAAGTTGACGCGTATGCAAGGCTTTGTCAACTTATTATAGTCAACACACAGATCTAGCAGCAGTGGCCGTTGGATGTCTTTCCAACGGATGTCGTGCTTCTTCTTCAATCTTGGATATTCTTAGCTTCAGCCACCCAAAAAATGATTCCTCCCCCTGACATCTGGGGCGCACCATTTCGGAGGCTGACCTGTGGGCCTACTAAGTTGGAGCATACCAAGGGCTTTGTCAACTTAGTCAATATAAACGATTCTAGCTTCAGTGACCGTACGATGTCCATCCAACGGCCGTAGTGCTTCTTCAACCTCTGGTTTTCTTGGTCCAGCCGCCCAAAGCAGCGCTGGTCGTGCCGCCTGCCCTGCCTCCCATGGCCGGCTGTGCTGCCGCGGAGGCCTCACCGCCCCCATACTACTCCCACCGCTGGCCAAGCCATCCCTCCACTCACCCACACCCCCTGTCATTCTGCGGCAACGGCAGCCTCACACCGCAGCCGAACCAGTGAACCCTCATGCTCCTCTCTGCGCGGGCTTCCGCTGATGCATCTTCCCCAGCTCCGCGTCGTCCCCTTCCTAGGCCTCGCCGTCATCCACCGCCCTGGTGCTCTCGGTGCGGCGTGGTCAACATGGTCAATGACCAACTTCCATCAGAAGAGTACTGTACGTGGAGAGGCTGACAGCTGGGTCCATGGCGGCTGCAAGGAAGTGCCTCCTTATTACGCTCAAAATAATTATTCCTCCACCTAATAGCAGGGACCCACCGGATGGACCACCTTATTTCACGAAAAAAACATTTCCCCCATGACTGTTGGGACCCACTGGATGAGCCACCATATTTCACGAAAAAAATGTTCCCCCTGCTGTCAGCTCGGACCCACCGGAAGTGCCTCCTTATTACGCACAAAAAATGATTACCCCCCTGCTAGCTGGGACCCACCTTGGTGGCAGGCTGACTTGTGGGCCTACTAAGTTGACGGGGACGGAGGGCTTTGTCAACTTAGTCAATATGAACGATTCTAGCTCCAGTGACCGTACGATGTCCATCCAACAGCCGTAGAGCTTCTTCAACCTCTGGTCTTCTTGCTCCAGCCGCCCAAAGCAGCGCCGGTCATGCCGCCTGCTCCTGCCTCCCGTGGCCGGCTGTGTTGCCACGGAGGCCTCACCGCCCCCTACTATTCCCACTGCTGGCCAGGCCCTACGGCGACGGCAGCCTCACACCACAGCCGAACGAGTGAACCCTCATAGTCCTCTCCGCATGGGAATCCACTGCCACGTTTTCACCGGCTCCGCGTCGTCCCCTTCCTAGGCCTTGCCGTTGTCCATCGCCCTGGTGCTCTCGGCGCGGCATGGTCAACATGATCAAGGAACGACTTCCATTGGATGTGGACTGTACGTGGAGAGGCTGACAGTTGGGTCCACGGCCGCAGCAAGGAAGTGCCTCCTTATTACACAGAAAATAATGATTCCTCCACCTGACAGCACAGACCCACTGGACGGGCCACCGTATTTTGTGAAAAAAATGTTTCCCCCCTGACTGATGGGACCCACCAGCTACACCTTAGCACACAAGGAAGTGCGTCCGGGCAAAAAAAAATGATTCGTCCCCCTGACTGCGGACCCACCAGCTACATCTTCGCACGCAAGGAAGTGCGTCCGGGTAAAAAAAAACTATTCGCCCCCCTGA